>NC_079512.1:35000275-35025446 GCF_000801105.2 Raphanus sativus
TGCATTTTTAATGTGATTTCTTAATATATGTGAAAAGTCTAGAATATGTATCTTTAAAAAACAGAGGGAGTATTTATGTAAGTATCTATTTTCAACTTATATGTTTATTATATACAGAGTATATGACAAATATAAAATTATATATTAAACTGAAATAAATAGTCTAAAACGCACACTTTTGTGGAACAAAAATACATTCTATATAAAAAGGTTAATTAGTATGTGTTAGCAACTTTTTACGCCACGTGGTAATTTGAACAAGATTTGGTATTTCACGTGTAATCAACTTGTACCATATTCTTGATCAGAATCAATGTACCTAATTTTTGCTAGGCGTTACTATGAACTGTCTTTATTAAAAGATGTATACTATATACATCACCGGAGTTATCTATGATATTTTTTTAATATATACCAAAAGAATATAACTAAATAGTTTTGTGAACTAATATAACTAGTTTAGATCAATATATACATGTAATATCGTGGAGTTCTAGTACACGATTTGACCATATAAATATGTTAGTAGTATTAACATTAGATTAATGTTGGTATGTTTTATATTTTATCGTCAGCAACTAATACATTTGAATTACAATACGCCGGCAATATTAATACAAACTACTAAACTCCATAACCTCTCTTTATATATAATGTTACGTCTGTTATTTATCATCCATTTTTCATGAGATTCTGAAAAGCTATTAGATTTTTATCTAGCTAAATTAATTCAAATGCAAGTTTTCCTTAGTTCTTCTAAATTAAATCTTGGATTTGATACTATGTTCTATGTATTGGTTATACGTATCAGATAAATCATATATGTAATTACATTTGGTAATTAATATATTTTGTTTTCCTTCTAATGCCCCAAATCAGTCATGTACATCTACATTGTCAATTTACTACTAATGTATACGATATCCAAAAAGTTACTCCCACATATTTCTGAAAATATTTTTAAAAATATGTATAAATAAATAGTTTAGATTCTTTTTTAACGAAATAAAAAAAATGAAAACGAAGGAAAAAGAAGACTGGCCAACTCCTTTATTAAGATACTAGGAGAGGGCTAGAGGAGAGAAGCATAAAATTTCATATCTCTTCACTTCGAGACCTCAAAAACTCCAGAGGGCTCTTCACGAGAGAACTCTTTCTCCTTCCCATCCAAAATCTCCAAAAATAACATTATAACCTTTCTTTATCAAACATCATGCGTAACTCATCAACAACCACCACCGGTACCGGTACGGCCGTGTCCGAGAACCAACAATCTCGTACCGATATCTTACTCGATCGCTTGTCGATCAAAACTTTGGAACAACCCACAAAGCGTAATCTCCAGCATTGCGACAAGATAGGATCTCCTCCACTTATGTCCGAAGCTGTAACAGAGGCGAAGTCTCTCTTCATGCTCGCTTTTCCGATCGCCGTGGCGGCTTTAGTCCTCTACCTTCGCTCCGCCGTCTCCATGTTTTTCCTTGGTCGTCTCGGTGACCTCGAATTAGCCGCCGGTTCACTCGCCATTGCGTTTGCTAACATAACCGGTTACTCTGTTTTATCCGGTTTAGCACTTGGTATGGAACCACTCTGTTCTCAAGCCTTCGGTGCTCACCGCTACAAACTCCTCTCTCTCACTCTTCATCGAACCGTGGTTTTCCTCTTGGTTTGCTGCGTACCGATATCGGTTCTCTGGCTCAACGTCCGTAAAATATCGGTTTACCTTCACCAAGACCCCGACATCGCACAACTAGCTCAGACATATCTCATCTTCTCCTTACCCGATCTCCTCACCAACACTCTCCTTCACCCCATAAGAAACTACCTTCGTGCTCAAGCCATCATCCACCCCGTCACGTTAGCCACTCTCTCCGGCGCCGTTTTTCACTTACCGGCTAATCTCTTCCTAGTCTCTTACCTCCGTCTCGGTTTAACCGGCGTCGCAGTCGCCTCCTCCCTCACCAACCTCTTCGTCGTCGCTTTCTTGATCTGCTACGTCTGGGCAAGTGGTCTCCACGTACCCACTTGGACCGACCCGACATGGGACTGCTTACGAGGGTGGGGTCCTCTGCTCCGCCTCGCGGGACCGAGCTGTCTCTCCGTGTGTTTAGAGTGGTGGTGGTACGAGATCATGACCGTTCTCTGCGGTTTGCTCGTAAACCCGAGATCCACGGTTGCGGCTATGGGCGTTTTGATCCAGACAACGTCGTTTCTCTACGTCTTCCCCTCTTCTCTGAGCTTCGCCGTGTCTGCTCGTGTCGGAAACGAGCTGGGAGCGAACCGTCCCAAGACGGCGAAGCTATCAGCGATGCTGTCTGTTGTTTTCGCGGCGGCGACGGGGGTTACAGCCGCGGCGTTTGCTTACTCCGTCAGAAATGTCTGGGGAAGAGTTTTCACCGGAGACGACGAGATTCTCCGGCTTACAGCGGCGGCGCTTCCGATTTTGGGTTTGTGCGAAATCGGCAACTGTCCTCAGACGGTGGGTTGCGGTGTCGTGAGGGGAACGGCACGGCCGTCGACGGCAGCGAACGTGAACCTCGGCGCGTTCTATCTGGTGGGCATGCCGGTGGCTGTTGGTCTCGGATTTTGGGCCGGTATTGGGTTTAATGGGCTTTGGTTAGGACTCCTAGCAGCGCAGATTAGCTGTGCCGGTCTTATGATGTACGTGGTGGGGACTACAGATTGGGAATCGGAGGCTGAGAAAGCGCAGACGCTAACATGCGCAGACACTGTAGAGAACGATCTTATTAAGACGGTGGCGAATAACGACGCTGAGAGCGATGAGGCAGAGCCATTGATTCGCATCACGGTGCTTTCTTAATTATAAAATATGGTTATAACTATATCCCCCCCTCTTTTGACATAGAAGGAGAAAGTTTTGTCTTTCTTGAAAAAAATTAACATTTCTTCTTCTTCTTTTTTTTTTTGTATTTAACAATTTTTTTGTTTCGCTCCTTATTTTTTATGCCTTTATGATTGGCCGTTTATATGGAGTTCAATGAGTTTTTTTTGTTATTTAAGTTTCTACATATGAAAAAAAAAGTTTCTACATATGAAAATATTTTTATTTGGGGGTTATTCAAATAAAATTTGCTCACATAAACTTTAAATAATCACATAAATCATTTCAAAACGTAAAGTTTCCTTACAACTAACCCTTTAATTACACCCAATCTAATACAAGATGTTGGGGACCATATAGCTGGAGCGACAGAGAATTCAAAATATTCTGTTTTCGAAATTTTGTTAATTAAGAAAATAGAGAAAAGAATTTACTATGAGAATAGTGATTTAATTAAATAAAGTGTTGGAGTGATAAATAGAAAATTGTGTTAAGGTGATAAAAAAGGAAAGGAAGTAATATCGTAATTTGGAAAAAGTGGCAACCCTGAGGGAAACAAAGACTTGTGTCTCAAAGATTCAAACAGGTCTGAATGAATGTTTTGGATTCCCTATAGACTAGAGTGCTGTTTTGTTCAGAGTTGAGAGAGAGAGAGAGATATCAAGTCCCAAGGACCATTGCATCATCTCATCATATCCTTTTCGCCCTACAATTTGTTTCTTCTCATATTATAAAATATTTGCATCATCTCATCATATCCTTTTCGCCCTACAATTTGTTTCTTCTCATATTATAAAATATTTTTCTTCATAATTCTGCATTTCGATGGTTATGGTTCTTATCTTTAGATAACATTTATAAAACAAACATTTTCCTTTCTTTTCTCTGTACCACTATATCTGAATTCTTTTAATTTAACTTTATAATTTCACGAACATGGAAGTAGTAAAGTGTGAAAAACGTAAAGTAAATTAGATTCTACAAAAAAATGATTCTACACCGAAATATATACACTTTTACAGAGAAAAAATGTAACATGTTACATTGAAAAATTGAACTTGTCATTCGGAGTCAAATATTTTTTTAGGATGAAAAATATCGTGAAAACTCTTTCTAAATCTGAAAGTTCAAATTAAACTTATTAATTATAAGAAATGGTATTTATTTGAATAAAATAAATATAAGAGGATGTTTATTATGAAATTAATGTGATTTTATCTATCATCAATTAGATAGCCTCTTGTTTTTTTTCTTTATTACTCCCTCTGTTTCATTATAAGTGTCACTTTATACTTTTACACACAGATTAATAAATCATTTAATTTTGCATATTTTCAATAAAAAATCATCATTACCCATATAACTCAACCAATAGAAAAATAAAATAGAGAATAAAATTAATAAATTCTGCATTGAAATGCTAAAACGACACTTATTTTGCAACGAAAAATTTTCTCTACAACGACACTTATTGAAAAACGGAGGGAGTAATTAAATGAATATTTATTGATTTCTTAGTATGAGGGAGAAGTGTAATATTGTGATGTAAATTAAAAAAACATTTGATTGCTATAACTGATTATTTTTGGTCTGCGCAATAAGTAATTAACTAGAACCACATTTATAGGTTACATCAAAATAGAATGCATAGCTGCGATCCATAATACATGCTGTACACCAGTGTTCGATCATAAATATATATCTTTTCAGAAATCAATATAATTTAAATTATTTAAGAAGAATTCTAATAATAATCTGGATATTCAGTATATAGCCATTTAGATAAAAATGGGTACTCCCTCTTGGCAGAATAACTTCGTACTACTAAAATCTTATGTGACAAATTGAGTACCAATTATTGAAGTACTGAACTTATCCTCTGATACTGAAAATCTTGGAAAATAAGACAAATTCCGAAAATAGTAAAGGAATCTTTTGAGTTTTTTCTTTTCTTATCGAAATCTCCAAATAAAAGAAAAAGGAAAGAATACTTGAATTATATTAACACTTTTCATAACAACCAACTTATCATTAATTCCGAAAAACCATATAATATTTTATAAAAAAAATCTTAATCGTAATAGATCACATTTTCTTAACTGATATATTATATTCCCTTCATTTTTAATGTATGATGTTTTAGAAATCTACATAATTATTAAAATTTTTACTTTTTATCTTAAAAGTATAATTATAATATTAACTAAAAACTATTCAACCAAATAAAAATAAAAAAAATCATTGGCTATACAGTTTTCAATAAAATCAAAAGTTACATAGAAAAATGAAAACATCATATTGAAACATCAAAAACTATCTAAAACATCATACATTAAGAAAATAAGAGAATACTATTTTTTCCTGAAATTCACAAATTTTAATTACATTCCAGTATGATAAGAAAAAAACTTTCACATTGTGGTATTTATTTGGCCACATCACCTTGCACAGTTTTTTAATGGAAGCATCTCCGAAAATTTTATGAACCTTCATCATCTGGATAAGAAATAAGTATATAACATTAAGAAACATTGAAATTCTAATTTTTTTTTTTAACGCTGTTTGATTATGATATTACAATTATTAGGAACATTACATAGACGATTCGACAACCGACAATACTACATTTTTTATGAAGATCTACGCCTAACTGCATCATCTGAGCCGTCCTATGAAGATCCACGCCTGACCAGATTTACTTGCACCATGTTGAAGATCTCTTGTAATCCTTCCTTCCATAATCGCATAGTTGCATGTAATCATTCCTTCCATAATCTGCATAGTTACCTAATAAATCGCGCTTTCTCCGGGACTTGGAACCTGAAATTGAAAAAATCTGCAATAAATTGCATAATTTGGGAGTTGAACCTCAGACCTGGGTGTAGAAGCCTTTAGACCTTAACCATTAGGCTAAGATGCTTCGACAAGTTGAAATTCTATTAAAACCTTAAAATAGGTAGCTATGTGTCACAGATAGCAAGTATAGACCTATTTCTAAGGTTTTATTACTCTGCTTTGAATCGCCTAGAGTGAAAAAGATTCTATTTTGGTGAAAAAAGAATCTGATACACGAAAAAGGGTAATAAATTGTTGAAAGTTATAGATCAAGTAAGAAAAGAAAGATTGGAGCTACGAAATTAATTTTCACTGCCCCAAAAATGGATAACAGATGTGTGGGGGGAGAGAAATAGAAATGACAAAAGTGGTTGAGAGAAGAGAGATAGAGAGAAAGCGAAGAAGTGGCAGGTGCCCCCACAAGTTAAGACAGAGCACAAGTTATATAATTGGAGTATACTGCTCACGTTCCACACGAGGGGGCCTCCTTTTATTAACTACGTCTCTTCTTCTAACCTCTATTTTTTTTTTTTCAATCTGAAACTGATCTCTTCTAACTTCCTCACTATTTATTTAAATTTTAAATAACTCAAATTCCAACATTTTCTTCTAGGATGTTGCGATTATGGACTAATCCTGGGTAGTCCAATTTTAATAGATTTTGCAGTCATGCAGATCGATCTAGATTTGGCTTTAAATCATTTGATGACGTTTTTTGTGATTCGAAGGATTTTTACAAAAGTTATCATCCTCAAATATACTAACAAAGAAGTAATGAGAGAAATCTTATATCATTGATTTTAATTGGATATTTAAATCGAATTTCTAACTAATTTATGTGGAACCTTGCTAACTTTATTAATTACTACTTACATAAGTATATTGTAATATTTCCAAGTACACGTTTACTAGTCAACTAGTTTTGAACCTAAGAAAGTACATTCAAAGTTCCATAGGTCAGTAAATTGTCGCATAACAACAACATATGATTGGTAGTCATGTCTTATAAATGTCAATCATCTTAGTAGTATTATATAATATACATATATAACGAGATGGAAAAATGCAATTTTTATATCAAATCATAAGTTTGACGTTGTAGATAAACGCTTAACTATCTATTGTATAAACTTCAAAATAAAGTATCCTAATAAAAATACTCTGATAAAAAAAGCTAAGCAGCTTATTCTAAATAAAAAATTTCATAGACATGCTTATTTTCTACGATGGATGGATTGAATTTATAGCCTCGCGTGATCTTTGATTACTTGTTTTTGATTAATCTGGAATATCTCAGGTTCATGGAGAAACACAGACTAATCCCCAAAAGGAGGTGCAGTTCACGGATAGATCTTTTTTCCGAGTATTTAAATGGGTCCTAAAGCATATGTTCATATCCGTGTAAAGTGATCAAGATAATTGTAACTTAATTTCGCGCAGCAGGTGGATCGAACCTGAAACGTGTTAGCGTTCCAGTCCCGTCTTATTACCACTCGACCACAATCATTCGACCATAATCACTCGGTCGGTCTTTGATTACTTTGGGACAAGGATTAAACAAGTCGTTATTTTATCCTTTCCTCGGTAATGTTTTGTATGGTGCTTTTTGACACTTCGGTGTGGGATTGCTCTCTCATTTCCTTCTATGTTTTTCTTTGTTTTTTTTAGTGTCAATAAAAAGTTGAGTTTCATGAGTGTTAGTCGCGTTACTTAGCAAAAAAAAAAAAAGAGTTTTAGTCGCGTTGTTTAAGATTTTTGGTTTGGGCTCTTGACTCTGGAAAGTGTGTCTTTGCCGGCTTTATCTCAATCTCTTGTATCTCATTCGAGCTATGTCTTAGGTTCTTAGATAATGCATCTTGGCTGAACCTTATTTATTATACTAGTAAACCAAAAAAAAAGACGGGTTGTCTAGTTTTAATAATACAAGAAAACGTTTCAACAAGATGATGCTAAGTATAAGGCTATTAAAAACGAAATCAGTAGTTTAAGTTTATAAATTAGTACTATACTTGTTTTCTAGAATATATAAAAGATATAATTATACGCGGATAAACAGAATTAACATTCTTGTGAGTGCTTTTTAATCTGAAGAATGCAATATTTTTGGGCGAAACCTTAGTTTATAATACCATTGATTTGTTTCAGCTCATTCTTAAAATGTTCAATATTTGACATTCTGAGCGCTTGTAATGCTGTTAAACTAGTCCACATTCCAAAATATCATGCAAAAACCTCGGTGCACTAATGACGATGTAAAAAATAATATTGAAAACTATCGAGTTACTACCATGGGACCAATTCATCTATAAGAAGCTTGGTGGATGCTATTTTTGACATATATTATGAATGATGTGTAGAAATATTACATAGGAATATGTATATTAATGTGTCTATAACTCAAATTTATCTAATTTATAGCTTATCCTTCTTAGTAGTCCAACTCACCCTCTCTGTATATTACATATATAAATATCTAGTCACTCGAACTATATGATATATGCACAAGCAATCTTTTATGTCACATGGGTTCCATTTATGGTAACAATCCAGCCCAGCTTATATCCAATAGTAGACAAACATGTGATAACAAGACCCCAAACAAAAAAATAATAATAATACAGGATAAAACCAAAAGGACATAAACCACACCACCATGCCATGAGAGACCAAAACACATGACACATACATGGGAGCCTACACAAACATGTTTTGGTTAACGCCCTAATTTATTTGTCCACCTTATAACCAACACTTTCACAATCTTATACCCATCTTTGTCTTATAAACTCTCTCCCCCCACCCCCAAATAAAAAAAAACAATAATGAAGAGGTGACATAAACCCATTTTAAGATAATCTGCTCCACAAATATGTTATCTAAATATTCAGGAAAAATACTTGGGTTCATCCACAAGGTAAACTTACCGACCAATCATATTGCTTCATTTTGTATGCAGATTTTTCTTAAAAAGAAAACAAGATATTGAGCATTTATTTTTAAAGATAAAAAATAGTTCAAAAAAAGAAAATTAATGTTATCAATCCCGTCTGCACTGAACCCTAAATCACAAACTAAACTCTAATCTCTAAACACTAAACACTAAACACTAATCTCTTAGGTAACTTATAAACCCTTGGGTAAACCCTAAACTCTTGGATAAATCTTAATCCCAAGTCCTAAGCACTAAAGCATAAATAGTAAACCCTAAATTTTTAGATTTACCCAAAAGTTTAGGATTTATCCAAAAATTTATTATTTAGTGTTTACTGTTTAGGATATGAGTTTAAGATTTATTCGAGAGTTTAGATTTTATCTAAGACTTTAGGGTTTACCCAAGAGTTTAGGGGTTACCTAAGAATTTAGGGTTTAGTGTTTAGAGTTTAGTTTACGATTTATGATTTAGTGTAGACGGTGTTAAAAATTTTTATTCTTTTCAAACTAATACTATTTTTTGTTTGTTTTATGTTTTTATTTTAAAAGTAAATACTAAATATTTTGTTTCTTTTTTAAGAAAACTCTGCATACAAAATGAAATAATACGATTGGTTGGTGAACCTTTAGGCTCATCCTAAAGGTCCCAAGAATAACTCAAAGTTCAAGGTAATATAAGTTACTACTGGTGGTCGTACTTTCATGCTAACATGATTCTGGACAAAATTTTGAGACTAGTTCTATCAAGATTTTTTTTGGGTTTATAAAAGGGTGAATGTAATAATCTAAGGTAACACTAGCAGTGTGTGATAGGGATCGACTTATTTAAAACCATGCATGTCATACATAAACATTACACAACTACATGATCAGATATTATATGAAACTTAAACTTGATATCTACAAAATGATCTATCCAAACTTAGACCAATCTATTTAACCCCTATAGGTAGATAAATGCTCATCATATCATACACTCACGTTGATTAGGAACTTGCATCTGCCACAAAAATTATAAATTTTTGATAATTTAAGACTGGCAAAATATTATATGATAAAATATCAGTGTATATTAAGGAGATGTCATAAATGTGATTTATGAACACATGACTTGCCTGTGGGACACTCTTTTCTCCACATGTTTACCTTTTTTGCTCTTTTTAGGGCCTTTTCTCAGACCTTTTGTTATTTCTTTCATCAATTCACATGTCCTTATTTTGATAAATATATAGACTCACTAATTTGACTCCTCGTGATATTACTAAGGGCAATTTGACCTTTAGGGAAGAGGAAAACATAAAGAAAAAGCAGATGGCCGACTATGATACACATAGGAATGAGTATATGCTAATGTTCTAGTACTTTTTTAGAGTTAGATTGCATCTGGAACTTTAATGTGGTTCTCTCCACAAACTCGCGTATAAGGTTCTATTTGAAGGAAAGCGCGAAGTAATACACACATGATTTATCAAGTTCATACACATATATATTACTGTCCTAAGGTTCCATACTTCCATTTCATGTTTTTATTACACCTGAATCAGAGGCCATAACAATCTGATTTTGGTAAGTACATAAATGGACTGTGTGTCATGTACTGTTGTTAACTTGGTATCGCTGGTTTGACAATACATCTCAATGATCATATTTTGGCGCAAAGCACAAAATCATGTTTCCTTGTAATTACTAGTTCGACATATTCTAGAAACTTAGTTGTTTGGAATCTAATAATTTTGTCAATGTGATTCATGCTTACAATATAACAAAACAAACAATATATAAAACGTGTCAACTCTAACTAAAAACAGCAAAATGAACATGACCAAATATTCTACTTTCTAGGGTGAATATGTAGAGGAGGAATCAATACGAACCATGCATATGATACATCCATAAATGTGGAGGAGGAATCAGCCCGTTTGAAGACTCTGCTAGCCCAAATAGTTTGAAGACCATCCTAGCCCAAATAATCAGCCCAAGAATCCAAGATAGAGGCCGGAGAATAATGCATGCTGCCGGTATCGACGGTGGTGGCAGAGTTAGAGAGCAGAGAGTGGTGTGCAATATCGAAAGGGTGCAGTAACGTTCAGTGGTGATTCTTCTTGTTCCCGTAATTACTGTCTTGTACTACTAATTTTTTAGTCTTGGTTACGATTTATTGAACGCTGTTCCAAATGTTGTTATTATTATAATAGTTTTGTAGTTTTTGACTTTCAATTTAAGACGTTGTTAATTAACTTCCTTGCTTGCTTGGGATGTGTATTATTGACGATGCGATTGTAATACATGTACGCAGAAAGAAAAAAAGAAATTTAGGTAGGTTGGTTTATATAACTCTTCCGAGTTGGAAGAAAGTTTTGTCAATCAGCCCAAGACTTGAAAGTAACAAAAAAGAAGGTTACCTTAGTTAAAAAAAGAAAAAGAAAAATCAAATTGATTGGGTATTGAGAAACGAAGACGGGTTGGTCTGGTAAAACAAACAGTGGGTTGGTGTTAAATATAAATCGAATTTTGGTAAAAAATATTCTCTCTCTAATTTCCTTCCACCTCTCTCTAAACCAAAACTCAGCCGTGAAACTTAACTCCAGCCGGCAGGTGGGCTCCCACAGCCACCGCCGGTCTGGCTTTAAGCTTTTCCCGTTTTTCTTTTTTCTTTTTTTCCCGGCTTTTCTTTAGATAGTTTGCATGTTCGTTTTTTTTTTGGGTCTTACTGTTCTGGTATCGCACCGTGTGGTGGATGACCGGCTTTGCTTCTGGAGCCGTGCCGTCTCCTTTGACGGTGGTCGCCGGCTTCTGTTTCCGGGAGTGAAGGCTTACCTAGCTTCGCGTCTCCGGCGGTTCTGGTTCTCTCAAGATGGGTAGTCACGGGACCGACGGTTTGTTAAAGCTCCGGCGGTTTGGGGAGAGATCTCGACGACATCGATTGGAAGCTCTCCGACGGATGGAGATCGTTTAGCAAAGGCGTGGTGCGTGATTTGATGTTTCCCGGATGAGATCTCGTTTTGACGATGGAAGCTCTCTGGTGAAAGCTTTTCGGTGTTCGGGTGGGTGCAGTGATTTATCGACGGCGTGTTCCGGCGAAATATCAGTCGTTTCGTTTTTCTCCGGCGAAAATCCCGACTTTTGGATGACGACGTTGTAGATGGCTGACGCGTGGCTCGTGCGAACGGAGGAGTTTTTGCGCGTGGCGGTCAGAGGAAGAGATCAGGACGCATGGAAGAATGCGTGGTTAATGGTTTGGGCTTGTGGCCCGTTTCGATAGCCCTCTTGGTGGGCTTCTGTATGTCTGTGTTTGGGCCTATATGGCCTTGTTTTTTCGTTTGGGCTGGATCCTTTTTGGGCCTTGATCCTTAATACAATTATATTAGATGGCCAGAAAAAAAAAATCGAATTTTGGTTAAATTACGAATCCAGTAGGACGCGTTGCAAAGTACAACATTACGAAGCAACCAACTAAAAAGGCACACGTACGTGTTAACGAGATCAAAATTCAAAGCGGGTAGATAAAAAAGAAAAAAGCCTTCCTTGGGGCCGCTGCTTAATAATATTTCGCGGAAGAAGGAAGGAAGACCAGAGAAAGTCCTCTCTTTCGAAGATTCCAAATTTTAATCGAAATCCAGATTTTTCCCCAGGTATTTGAGCCTTCTCTTCATCTGCGGTGTTCTAATCAAATAATATCGATCAATCGGTTCTATAATTAGGGCTGATATTTTTTGTTAGTAATATTGTAGGGATCTAGCAATCGATTTGGGTAGAAGAGGGTGAAATTAAGGAAGAAGGAAAAAGATGATGAATCGGCTATTTGGGAAACCAAAGCATGAGGGTAATGCTCTCCAGACATTAGACAAGCTCAACGAGGTCTCTCTCTTTTTTCTATTTTCCCTACTTCTCTAATCATCATTTTCTGTTTTTTTTTTTTGTATGTATTGAGACTTATATAGACAAAGATTATGACTTTGAATTGAATTGACGAATGATATGATCCAATTGGGAATTTAATTTCTCAGTGTTATTATTAATCAAAAATGGGAATTTAGATCCTAGTTATTGGGTTGTTTATGTTACTTTACTTACACAATGGTTGTTTGGATACGGGGGTGGGGCAGACGCTTGAGATGCTAGAGAAGAAGGAGAAAGTGCTGTTAAAGAAAGCTGGACAAGAGGTCGAGAAAGCCAAAGAATACACTCGTTCTAAAAACAAACGCGGTTAGGACTCATTTTCTCTTTTTTTTCCCTCTTATATACTGTACAATTCTAAAAAGCTTTGGTATTTTGATCTTTGTGCAGCGGCTATTCAGTGCTTGAAAAGGAAGAGGTTGTATGAGCAACAAGTTGAACAGCTTGGCAACTTCCAGCTCCGTATTCATGATCAAGTCTGCCTCTCTTTCTTTTTTTCTTTTCCTTCTGAGTTTTTGTTGATTTTCAGATGAATTTATATATATATATCTCTTCTTCATACAGATGATTATGTTAGAAGGCGCAAAAGCAACAACCGAGACTGTTGATGCGTTGAGGAGTGGAGCTTCTGCTATGAAAGCTATGCAGAAAGCTACGTAAGTGTCTTCCATCATTCTTATTGTTTCTAGTGCCTAAAATCCTAAACACACATTGTTTTTTTTTTTAAAAAAACAGGAACATAGATGATGTAGACAAGACCATGGACGAGATCAATGAGCAGACAGAGAACATGAAACAGATCCAAGAAGCATTGTCTACTCCAATCGGTGCGGCTGCTGACTTCGATGAGGTAACTCTCTCTTGTTAACATCCACATCATCATCTTTTTTTTTAGGTTCAGCTAAGAGTATCTTTGTCTGATGTATATAAACTTTGTATCTGTTGATGATAATAGGATGAGCTCGAAGCTGAGCTTGAAGAATTAGAAGGTGCAGAGCTTGAAGAACAACTTCTTCAGCCAACACCAATGCCTTCTGTTCCAGGGCGTCAACCAGTCCGTCCTGTTGCTCCTAAACGGACAGCCGAGGAAGAAGAACTCGCTGCATTACAGGCTGAGATGGCCCTCTAAAGGTCTCGATTCACTTCTCTTAAATCATCTATAAGCAAAAACAAATGAACGATTGATTTTCTAACTGATGCAAAACGACGGCTTGATTTAAAACCGCAGGTTATTGACTTGGTTTGAGCAGATCTGTGTATGCATTGATGATAAACAAGAACATGCGATGTATATTATATAAAAAGGATCACCAGAGTCAAAATCAAACTGGACCGGAACTTTAAGAATCATCATCGCCGTGAATGTTATCAACATTTGACTTGCTCACATATTTTTATATTTTATCGTTTTGTAATATTTGAATCGTTTGTGACACGTTGTTTTTTCTGTAGTTTGTGACATGCATCGTTATACTCAATTCAAATCCTCACAGCCAATAGATGAGAAACGCTTGTCACAATTATTGTCATACTTGTCTTATTACCTGATAAATGATCCTCACATTCTTCAGACTATTCCCCATTGAAAGGAGTAATTCGCCAGAAACTTGAATCTGATCTTCAGGGTAGTAGTAATCATAAAGCTAGCACAGCTTGTTGATCACTGTGGGTGCCCTCAACTTGTCATGAGAAGGAAGTGGTGACAGAGAAGTAGACTGAGCAAAGTTTATTAAAATGATGATGTTTGATCGTTTATGCTCTTTTTTGTCTGTCTTCGTATATATGATTGATTCTAATTTCTTCACAATGCCATTTTCTTAATTTAAAAGTTCCTTTGTGTTTTTGTTTATTATGACATATAATAGAGAACTTAAAAAAATAGCAAGTTTTATTCATTTATATCAAAATGGTAACTGGCAACAATGGCAGTAGAAAAGCTGAAAGTAGCATCAGTATCAAATGGGCACCGTACTGGACGATCGTTGCTTTGACCACTCCAACACTCAAAACATACAAAAGCTTCTCTGTTTCTTCACTACCTTTTTTCTTTGACCATAGTTTATTAGAAGTTACAGGGTTCTACTGAAATTGTTTGAGGATCAAAGTAGTAAATAAGTCGAACCTTTATGAGATGCCATGCAGTATAGTACACTGTCTTATAAGACTAGAGAGTCCCCATCGTTACTTTGACTCATTGACAAAGCTGCTTGCTCTCTTTCTACATAAACCCTATAGTTTAGATCTTCTCTGTCTCCACTTTCTCACTCACTTAGCTCCTCGCAATGGCTCTCCCAGGTTTCTTTAAGATCTTCCTCTCCCATTTCAGCTCAGAATCCATGGTAATACCTTCTTTCTTTTATCTTTGTCATGGACTCTGAATCAGTTTGCTCTGGAAAGTCCGGCTCTTTTAAGTCTTGTTATTGTGTGTCGAAACCCTCTGTTATGGTTAGAGGTCTTAGACATGACTATTTTAGTAGATGGCTAGCTCTTGATCAGTCTTACCTTAAGAGTCTCTCTTCTCTTGTTTATATCTCTTGAAAGCTGGCTTTTGATTAATGGTTTTCATGCTACATATATAATTTTTTTTTTGCGGTTGTGCAGATGATACCAGCGTCCTATTACGATGAGCTACCACTTGTTTTGCCGAAAACAGCGCTTCTCCAAGGAAGTACTGGTGGATGCTTCTGGAAAGTGGCTATGTTTAAGAGGCGAGATGAGGTGTATTTTGGACAAGGGTGGTCTAAGTTCGTCGAGGATAACCGTCTTAGCGATGGAGACGTAATGACTTTTGTTTATGACGGATCTCGAAGTTTCACGGTCAGCATCTTTGGTGGCAGCAGAGGATGTGCAGAGGTGAGAGCTGTTGCTCAAGTTATATCCGTAGATGATGATGATGATGATGATGATGACAATGAAGACACAAACACTTCTTCAGAACGTGATATGTCGCAGACTGTCCCCAATGCCAGAAACCAAGGTCCTAAAACACTCTCACTCTTTAGGTTTTTTTCATCACTTAAAAGTCATTTCGTTTGATTTCTTTTTAATTATACAAAGAAGCTCTGTTTTAACGCTCTGATATTTTTGTGGTTTTATACCTCAGAGGATTCCAGCATCGTTGAACCTGAGGTTGCACTGAGAGTCCCAAGAACCAGGAACAAAGGTCCTAACACACTCTATATTACCTAACTTTTCATCACTTTGGTCATTTCGTTTGTCTTATGATGAGATTTATTTCCAGGGAAAAAGAGGGTTGTTGTGGCAAAAAAGAGACTTGTTGTTCAAGATTCTGATGAATCGTTCGTCTCAGAGGATTCAAACAGCATGAGTGACGACAGTTCTTATTCTCCTCCTAACGAAGACACCCTCCTTGACGTGACCCCAAAAGTGACTAACTCTAGGAAGAAAGGTAATGAAAACACTCCTTGATCATTTCACCAATCTTTCTGTTTAATACATAACTTTGTTTGTCTCTTGATGTCTTTACAGGAGAGCTCAGATCAGTAAACTCTTATGTTGGTTCAACAAGTAACATCTCTCGTTCAGTGTCTAGGACGAGACGTAAGACTTAATTTGCTTTAGTTTCATCATTTTCCTTGCTGCATCATTAATCACATAGATTCTTACTTTGAAAAAATGTTTTTTTTTAAATTGACAGAGTCTACAATCAAGAATCCAGAGGTGTATCTTGATGATCCGGAGAATGTATGTTTTGAGACAATCGTCAAGAACAGGATATACGAGCTGGTAAGAACACACAATAGATCATTTTCTTAAATTGTTAACTCTATTAAGTTAAAGATTTGTCTGCTTTAATTTTGTTGTTGTAACTCAACAGACGGTTCCTAACCAAATAGTGAAAGACTATTGCCTGAAGTTCCAAGATTACGTGCTTTTCATTGACAACCACAAAAACGGGAAGCTAGAAGCGAGAGCAGCAACGTGGCAGGATCAGCGTGTGTCTATCAAAAAATGGGAACGCATAGTCCAGAGGAACGCACTGAATAAAGGAGATCGTCTCTTGTGCGAGCTGTTTCGAAAGGAAGGTCTGGTTTATGCAATCAAGATCCATTTCGTCAACACCACCCCCTAGATATTAATAAAAGCTTTAAAAACGTTATTAGTATGTGGTGTGAGCAAATAGAGATATTTGAGTTGCTCAAAGTTTATGGTTTCTCAGTTTGCTTTGCTATCAGCTCTAAGGTTTTAAGACTTTGATGAATCATCTCTCTGTTTTTAGTTTGTTTGTTTTTTATTTAAAAAGAGTTTGAGGTCTGAGTTTTAGTCCGGATAGTCTGAATTAGTCTAAAAAACATGGCCTAAAGTATTCCTGTCACCAACCAATCTCTATGCTTATCAAGTTGTAATGTAAGACTGCAAAACTAGAATCCCTACTACTACTATATACCACTTTAAAGTGCAATATCTTGCGTTGAAAGACGGAGGAATGGTCATTTATTAGATGGAAGAACTCCAATCCTCTGTAGCAGCAGCAGGAATTGATCCTTTTGGTCATTTATTTTGTAGATGGAAGATGAACAATACTTTGTAGATGGAAAACATAGAAATCATCTAATTTTTTTTTTTTGGTCAGCTTTCTAATAACTTGTAAAAGTTTGATAAATACTTATTGAAGTTTATTAAAGTAGCTAAGAAGTTTGTTTTACTACCAAAAATACATGGATGCAAAGTACTCATGTTATGGCCAGGTCCGATTTGAAGCATTGAACAAAAATGATTATTTAGGACATTTTATTTGACAATTTTAGTTGTTTATAAAAGATTACAATTTTCTTTTTTTTTACAAAAATTAAGGATATAAATTTTATTTAAGTATACGGTTTGAGTTGTATTTTTTAAATGCTGGATCGGTCTTGGCTGGCTATGGTTGAATATTTAACAATAATATGTACTATAAGTCTATAAACAACATTTTCTAAAGATTCCAAAAATTTTGTTAAATTTTTTGAAACACGTGTAAAATTCCTTCTGAAAGTTTTGTAAAACATAGATACACGGATAAGTTTTGACAAAAAAAGTGCACGGATAAGTTCTGCTGTTAATTTACCCGAATAGGTTCATGTCAACTCATAATGTAAAAGTGTGCAACCAAAAATGAGTTTCTGTATTTTTCCTTGTCACAAAATGAGTTTCTGTATAATAAAGTTAACCTTAGGTTTTCTACCAACTCGATAATAGGACTCATCATTTTTTCGAAAGTGCCAATATTAAAAGAATAAATAGGTTATCTTAGCATCTTACATTTTCAGAAATGTATTACATATATATAGCTGATTGTCCCTTTGATTACACAATGCTACATGGCAAAAATTATTTGATATAAACAGTTAATAGAAGTAAACTAGTATAACGAAAATGACTTTACAATTAGGTTTCTTCTTTTTGACATCAGGCTCGAGTTTGTGGCCTAATCGCCCTACACAAATGTACCAATTCTTTGATTGCAACTTTGGCCGTTCCCCCATATAACAACATCTGTATCTGCATTCATTCATACTGCATTTAATTATATCTGCGTTTCTTCAAAAATGTTAATTCTGATACCAAACATTGGACCCACAAGGCCACAATGTCGTTTCTATCATTCATGAATAGGTTACGTATATCACAAATTTTTCATTCCGAATTTGTGTTTTGCCTTAATGATAACTGAGTATTTCAAAGGCGAAATTACCAATTATTCAAAATTATTACAATAAAATAGTCAAAGAAATATAAAAATAACTCGATTTACAAGGTGACTCTTTTTTCATCAGTACTACACGTTACTAATCTTTTTTTGTTTGTTTAAATACACGTTACTAATCTATTTTAACAATTTATGGTATGACTTGAAAATAACGCCCATGGACTTTGTACATCGCTCGATATATCAAAACTCAGGTTTACCCGGTTATCAATGCAAAGATGGTACTGGCCCAATCAGAGTCGGACTTTTCTTAACCATTGCAAATTTGTATTGTCATTGTCATTTTCTTCTCTATGGCTTCTTTGCTATAGATAGCCAAATGGTATTAGATAATGTCAAAATCCAATGATTTGCCAAAACGCTATGTTACACCACTGTCCACTTAACATGTGTTTGATTGGTTAGAATAATTTTGAACTTTGGTTACTAAATTACTTGTTCAATTTTGAACCGTTTCAAGGTATGTAAGATACAGTCAAAAGTCACATTTCTGAAACGATAATTTAACGCTGAACAATTCTCATTAATAAGTAAACAAAGGAAAACTTAGAGGAAACATAGTAGATAATAATTAGCATTCATTTGACAAAAAAAAAAATTAGCATTCATTTACTGGATAATAAACAAGTCGTTACATTTAAGCATATAATCTTAATAAACACGATAGAATATTAATAATATATTAATGTTCCGTAATTAAAACCCTAGGCACATCTATACAAAACGAGATTCCGAAGTCTTCTCAACAAAAACCTCCCCAAAAATCAATACTTAATTATATTATTATCGGATAATGCGAAATTAGTAAATAATAATATGAACACACTTCTAGATCTCCTCCTCTTTTCCTTAGAAGAGATTCCAGAAAAAAGCCGATACTGATATCCGGGTACGGGTCGGATCTTACCATCCTACATCACCAGCTCAGATACCCACCCGACATCAGGAGCTTCACCCGAATTCTGATCAGGATCCGGTTCGACCCGATCCATGCAATTCTCCTTGCTGAGTTTCTCAAACATCTTCGCTCGCAGCTCGCGACCCGACTCTAAGACCCGCCCCATTGCTGGCTCTTCCTCTATACCATTCTCCCAGATATCCATATTACCGGGTCGGGTTGGGGTTGTGGGCAGACTCTGAAACCCAGGACCCAAGATGGATCCTCGGGGAGACCCGAATCCGGATTGGTAGCATCGTAACGGATTGTTGTAAGACGGAGGGAACGATTTCACCTTCTCAAACTGCAAGTTCCTAAACGAAGAGACGACGTCGTTTACAGAGTTAGACCCGAGTGAGCGACTCAGCGACTGACTCCCCGAGTCAGCTCTCGGACTCACCGGCGGCGAACCAGAAACCGGCGAAATCGAAAGCTGAAACGCTCTGGCGCACGAGTTACGAATCGGAGACGAAACGTCGAATGAATCGACACGATCAGGGCTACGATTCGGGAGATACCTAAGCTGATCCGGCGAGTGAGCAAAGAAACAGACTCTCCGGCGACAGTTACCGCCGTCTTTACACGGCTGAGTCCGGTAACGAGCCGGATGAAGCCAGCACTCGAAAACACCGTGAGCGAACTCGCACGCGTCTCCTCTGACGCAGCCGCCTTTACGGAAATCGGGACAAGCCGTCCCGGAGTAGCTGTACTTCCTCGGATCCCTCCGGCGAGCCTTCTCTCCGGGGTGAGCGTAGGGACACTCCGTCCAGTCGTGGCTCCGGCCGCGAGCACACCTCCGGACTTTGAAGTCGTACATGCGGAAATGGTCGCAGGAGTACGCGTCGATAGGAGAGTCCGGACCGAATAGATCCGGGTCGGAATCCGGATCCGGTTCGTTTGACGGTAAGTAACGCTGCAACGCCGCCAAAGCTTCGAGCATGCTGGAGTCTGGACTGTTCATCACCGGAGAAAAAATCTCCGCCGCCGTAAAATCTTCAGAAACGGATGGCCATGTTGGAATCTCCACTGTCGGATAAGCCCGGCGAGTATCTCCGATCATCATCTTTTTCAATCTGTAATCACACTTGTCTGTGTTTTTATTTTTTTTCTGATCGCTGTTGTTTGATATATCCCGGCAAAACCTTTATGTAGAAGAAGTACTTAACTGTGGTTCGGTTAGATATTTTAACCATAGTTATGACTATGACTATCAGCCTAAGACTAGGAGCTGCCTTTCTACTGCTGTTAAAAGATAAGTTACTAGGCCGTGAGTTACACGTGTGTAACAGCGGTTTCAGAGCTCCCCACGGGATAGACTTATCTGGATTTTTCATGAGGTGGAGGTTTATCCGATGACCTTGAGGAATTCTACGTAACCGGCCCGTGAGTTTACCGTCTCTCTAAAGATTATTAGATTCATCCGTAAAATCTCTTTGTCTTCTGAAGTCAGTTGAGTTTTAGATACGCTGAATGACGACAAACTAGATAATCCGACTTTTCTTAATTAATTATTTATAATTTTATCCATTGAATAATTATCCTCTCAATACAATCCTAAGACACTCTTATTATAAAAGATACTATAATTTCTTTGTTTAATCGTTGCATCTATCTTATTAAAACAGAAGTACACATAGAAATACCCTTAGTTTTCAAATTTAATTACACTTCCATGCTACTGAAAATTAAATTAAGTTTTCTAAAATAATGTTTGTCTTTTCAGTTAAACTAATGTATTTTCCAAAATTAAATTCGAATTAAATACATAACTAAATAATACTTCCTATTATAATGTTTTGTCTTTTCCACTTAAATTAATGTGTTTTCCAAAATTAAATTTGAATTAAATGCACTTCATTAACTTCTCCATTAAATCAATATCAAATTCAAAAAAAAAAATCATTTTTATTGGACAAACAATTCATGGAAATTATAATATCAACTCTTCATTTAAAAAAATCTGAACGAAAAAATATTAGCAAATTTGAACCAAAATTAGATAATATCCAAAATAATTTACCATTTTGGTATCTAAAGAACCATAACCAAACCTTATCCGAACGAAATATTTCGGATATTCGAATGTATTTAAATCATATTTATATACTTCAATATGTTAGCTATTTTTCGAGTTAATATCCAAGATATAAGCTATTTTAAATTGTTTAAAATATTTAAAATATAAAAAATAATCAAAAGTGAACATCTAAAGTAGATAAATAATAGTCAAAACACCAAAAATACTTAAAATATATATTTATTCTTCATCCAAATATTCAAGTTACTTTTGCTTACATTACTCAAATTTACATGTTATATTATATCTATTTTTAGATTAGGGAAATTTAAAGATATATAAATTTTGAAAATTTAAAATAGTTTAAACGGGTTATCAAACCCGCAAAGATCCGAATCAAACCGGAACCAAAGTTTATAAATACCCGAATAGAGCTAGAATCTGTAAACTCGAAAATCTCAAACCTGAATAGATTTTAACGGAATTTGAGTGGGTATTCAAATACCCACCCCTAGCTTATTCAATATAAAACGATCAAATATTATAAATATACTATTTATTATAAATAAATAAAAACTAAAACTGAAAATTAATATCCGTGCAGTCAAAATCTAGTAATAATCTTAATCCTAGAGCTATAACAATATGTTTGCATTTTTATTGACAATCTGTTTCAGATATAAAATATCGTTTAGAAATAACACTAAATCATATAGTTTTTGATATTTTGGCTAATTAAATATTATGCCAATCTCATTTCAATTCTTACACTGTTGTTAATATATAACTAGAGTTTTGACCCGCACACCTGTGCGGGTACATTTTCCATTTTATATAACTTTTTCAACTTTTATATAACAAAATTAATTTAAGTTCTTTTATAATTTGGTGTCGTATGTTGTATAACTTTATTAGTAAAGTTGAATATTGGTAGATATTTTTTATTTGGTTATTGCTTATATGAAAAGTAATTAAATATTTTATTTACAATATATAACATATATATTGTGTAAACTTTGTATATTAGGTAGTGT
The DNA here is from genome assembly GCF_000801105.2 of Raphanus sativus. Classification (NCBI taxonomy): domain Eukaryota; kingdom Viridiplantae; phylum Streptophyta; class Magnoliopsida; order Brassicales; family Brassicaceae; genus Raphanus; species Raphanus sativus. The sequence continues at coordinate 35,022,479 of NC_079512.1, forward strand.
TAAATGAAAAGTATTACGAAGAAGGAATCTCTACCACTAACTTCAAAAAGAAATTTTCATTTTTCCATATTTACCATTCAAAGTCTACCTCCTAAGTTGCATCATTTGTCTCTAATCATTCAATTAAATAGCTAGTAATGGTTTGATTATATGTCCCCTCACAGCTTCTTAACCTCACCTTTTTCTCGAAAGTAGCCAATGAATTAATCTTTTGTACCCATACCAGCATCTGTTACAAACTTACAGTCAAATTCTAAACAAAATCTTTCCTTAGTTGCCTCATGAGCTTCTGAGGGACATGTGAGAATATATATCAATGCAGGTAAGTGATCAACATACAGAGATAAGTTTTGTTTTAGAGGTTAAAGAAAACTTAAAACCTTGAATGCATCTCATTTTCCAGGTAAAGAATTGTTTTCTTTGATTTCTCTGCTCTGCCTACAATCATAAGCCAAGAACCAAACTCTGGTTTGACTTGTCAGACTCTGTCTGATTCCCCAATGTAGTTGCTTGTAGATACTCAAAGGTGCCTTAGATGAGCTGCACCAATCAGAGAAAGTTTCACAATAATATAGAGTTTTAACTTTTAATTGGTGAAGTTAATATATGCTTAAAGCGAGAAAATACAAAAAAATTTGACGTATAGGGTCATTAGGTTTCCAGTGAGATTCATGAATTCGTCAGAACAATTACAGCTCAGACCCACAAAAAAATCAGACAATTAAAAGAGAAAAACTTTTACCTGGCGCTTAAAGGAGGTGGGATCATTCACAGGTCAGAACAACTCAAGCAGGCAGCTGACTTAAAGCTACACTCTTTAGGGAAATCTGAACACGAAGAGACTATACATATCTTTAAACATTAATACCAGATATTACATATTTAAAAGTGTATCATATTTGGTCATATAGTTAAGATTAAGTTGTACAGATTTGTAACAATATAGAAAGATTTCGTTGATTTGATAGTATTAGAAAAGGAACTCTCCTACTTTAAAGGATATTGACATAATTGTAGAAACGTTTTGTATCAATGGAATATTCTTGCATTTAATTTTATTAAACTCGATTTTATAATAATAAATATTATTCCAGTGGCATAGATTTGTAATATTTAAGAAAAATTAAGGGTTAATTTCAAGTTGTACTTCAGTTTTAATAGTATAGATTTTACCGTAAACAATGATCACTTATCAGGCGATATATCTCAACAAAAAGAGCAATTTAATATGTTTTAAAAACTAAATATATCATAAAAATTCTTAGTTATAGATTCGAGCACCATTTTTTTTTATTGAGAGCTCAACGAAAAGAGAAATGGATAAGAAATGTGTCGGATGAAGAAGACATGTTGGAACAGATTTGGAATAACGTTCAAAGGCATTAAAGAGGAAAAACCATTTATGTTTCTTTGCTCAAATTGGAAGCAATTCTATATCCCCCAAACACACAAATCGACCTCCCATCTATCCTTTCTTCTCTTTTTCTTTTTCTATGTATTTCCTCTTTTTTTAACAAATATTTTCTCTGTATCACTATAAATGGATTTTAAATTTTTTTCATAAAAATTAAGAAAATGCAAAATTTTATTTAATTTGTCTTGGTTATATAAAAATTGTATTAAATAAAACTAGTTTGACAAATGAAAAAGATACATTATTTTGTAATTGATTAAAAATTCTAAATGGTATTAAATTTTGTATAAAAAATGAGAACATCACTTATTTTAAAACAAAATTTAAATCTTTAAAAACTAATTAAAGTGATACGAATGGAGTACATATTTTATGTCAATGCCATTTAAATGTTATGGTCTTAGGGTTTCGATTAAACGAGAACACTAAATATTCTTTTTAAGATGATAGAGTTTAAAAGTTTAAACACAGTTAGAAAAATTGTTTTAGGATACCTTTATTGATGTGTTTTTAAAAGAGCAGCTGAAAGAAAAAAAGATGATAAAATATAACAAATAATAAAATTAATAAAAAATAAAAAAATAAGAGAACACATTTTTCTTAGAATATCTTCAATCTTCCTCTATTTTTACTTTTATAATAGTATTTATAGTCAAAATCACTCCTACGCACCTCTATTTCTACCACTAAAATAGATATTATTATTTTCTCATTTATTTACAGAAGAAAAAATAGTATTCCTCTATATTTTAGATTTTTATTTAGAAAACATATCTATTATAGTTCCTCTGTTTTAAATGTAAAAATAGAAGAGTACATTTGAAATGGTCTTAGAGCTTCTGAATATACACATAAACTCAGTTCTTTCAGCTGTCATTCTTTTATTTGATATAATTATTTTCAAATAAATAAAAATTTAATTAGATAAATACTTATTGTTAAAATATTAATATAAAATGAGATTCTGGTTGAGGAACTAAGGCGATGCTGATGATGATTTGGTTCCCTAAAAATTACAGTAAACGAGCTTTATATACACGTGTTTTAATTCTTATAAAATTATACGTATATATAAAAGTAGTGTTCCAGAGCTCAGTTTGAACACTATTTATTTTAAAAAAACATCGACAATTTTTTAAAAAAAAAAAACATATTTTCTTAAGTTTATAACGAAGAAGACAAGCTGCAAAATATCTAAAACGTGTAGCTCATACCGATTTAATGAGCAATTATTAGCTCTCTTTATTTGGAAGCTAGTGAGATGTTACACAAACAAACAAACGCCTTCGTTTTTTGTAGTCACTATTCGGTTAAACATACATGTGTGTGTATGGACCCAAACATCGTTTAATGTCGTAACTCTTACGGACGAGTTGTATAGTCTCAATATGTATTAAGTTGATAAATAAATAGGATGACAAATTTGATTGAAAGTGATTTATATAAATACCTAGCAGGGACCATAGGTATACAGATTCACCCATTAATGCTTCTTATGAGATTAATTCTTCCCTCTCTCAACTTGCAAACACTACCCAATCAAAAGACGGACTT
>NC_079512.1:35025546-35132801 GCF_000801105.2 Raphanus sativus
AATTATGTGTACAATTAAATCACACACATCCATGTGTACACCCGCAACATTGTTTACCGCAAATTTACAACTATACATATTCCTTATAGTACACAAAAAAACAACTATACATATCTTGTGTACAACTATACATATGTCATTCGACAAAATACAAATGAGTATAGTACAACGAGATGTAACTTATCTAAATATGTTTTTTTCTTTTAAATAGGAAGTGTACATATGTATAGATGTACATCTGTATCGTCAAAGCGATTTAAAAAAATATATGTGTACATGTGGATACTAAATTTACTATCAATACTGGTCAAAATGGAACACACAACATGTACACGTCAAATTTACATCAACAAGCACAACATGTTCGTGTCAAAACATTCAACTAGGTTTGTGTACACATGTACACACTTGTTAGTGTACACCCTAACAAAGCTTTCCAAAACACCAAATCGAAAGGATTTATTTGCAAATCAGAAACATCTAGAAAATAAACAAAATATAAAAAAACACGATATGGACCAATGTTGTAGAATCAGAATATTTTTTGGGGGTTTAGATTGCACAATTAAAAGTTTTGGGGGCAGAAAAAGTATGGAGTCAATTTGAAAGTATATATTTGCAAATAAAAAAACTTTTGGGGCAGAAAGAAAATATTCAAAAGTCAAAGGACTAATTGTGCAATAAAGTCAAAAGTCACCATTGTTTCTCATCGAAGCTTTTGCGACGAAGGAGAACCGCGTCGGAGAAGCTCGAACTGGCCACGACGATCCTTGCAGCTTCTGATCTCCTTCTTAGTGTGGTTCTTCCTCTTATTGTGGATCTTCCTTTTCCTTTATGGATTAGGGATTGTGAATTGTGACCTGGTAATTTTTTTTGTTTAAATGAACTATGAAGCACGGGGACGGCAATCCACTGCCGTCTCACGTACCAGCTGCGCTTCTGGGACGGGGACGTGGTGGGGACGGCTTGGGGACGTTTCCGACACGTTTCTGAGACAGCGGGAACTGCTAAGTTTTTTGGGGACGTTTGGGAAACGTTTCTGATGTAAATCCAGTATCTATTTTTACATTTATCATGTCATAGTTTTGGAAAACAATAGAAAACAAGGAAAGACGTCCTTATATAAAGGATATATAAGGGTTACAAACTGTTTTTGTGTTTGTCAATTTTTACGTATGTGTTTTGTTTAGTTACGTACGTGTGTTGTTTATGTTACATGTCTTTTATTTTGAGTTTTATGTTTTGTAATAAGTATTTTGTTTTGTCTATATACAAGCTTCTAAAGTTTTTTTTTATATGAAAATTATGATTTGATTTTTATATTATGATTTGACACACACATATATATATATATATATATTTGTAGACGTATCCATGCCGTACCCGTATCCATAAATTTTAAGTTTAGCCGTTTCCCGTCCCCGCTCCCGTCCCCGTATCTGTTCCCGTATCCGTCCCAGTGCAACATAGTAAATGAATGTTTCTACAACAAAAATGTAGATCTTGTTACTCAATAAAAAGATAAACGTGTGTTGATTTAAATTTTCTAAAAAAAGAAAAAAAAAACAACAAAAATTCACACAGAAACCAAAACGAATGAAAAATTAGAAATATGGTATTTAGTTGGAAATAGTTAGGAAAAAGTGCCTCAATAGCATAAAGTGACTCTGAATGAAATTAGAAACTCAAAAGTGACCCAGAGTGTGAAAATAACTTTGGAAAGCATTCAAGGGTGCAATTGAAAAACAAATTTTTGAAATAAAATTATATACTTATTCGTTTGAATGGAAAAAAAATCATTTCAATGATTCTTTATTTTTGGTCTAACATTCCGATAATCTTTGTGCAGTGTATGGTAAAAAAATATAGTGTAGTTATATAATATCCTTCTTTTTTTAGTTGTATAATATTCATAACTAAAAGGACACATGAATGTAATAAAATGATTTTTTTTTCATAACTTCTCTTATTCCATGCATTTGCATTCTATTTTTTTAGTTTCATTCATCTTTAACATTCATTGAAATTGATTAACCATTAAACCTGTTTACTTACTTTACAAAGAAATGTCTCTAACTAAGATCACACAAGTATATAGTATCAATTTTGATTTTCTGTAATATCTTAGTTACAAACAATCCACTGTTTGTTAGATATTTGACGCTTGTCAACTAAAAACGTAATTGAATAAGGTCAAACACGAATGGAAAATGGCCTTTCTTTTAACGGTCGTATATATGTAGATGATCTATTTCTTCCAAGTATGTTTGCTATGGCTGCGCTTTTAGGCATAAAACGAGAATATAGGACTAGTCATCTTTAAAACAATCGACCGATCAAGGAATCTATAAACCCGTGTGTGGATAATTGTATGCGACTTAAACGACAACAGCAAAGAAAAGGTAAAAATAGAGTTAGTAATTTGTTGGTGAAATTTGAGGGACCAGTCTCTCGTACTCTCACTCTCATCTTCTCGTTTCCCATATTCTTATTTTTATGAATGTAAAATGTATATATACATCACAAAAAACCCCCTTATTACATCCTTTTATATATGAAAAAACCAAGTTTATGCAATAAATTAAATTTGGAATGAATAGTTCGCTGATTTACCAGTTATCTTTTTGCAATTAATCTATAGACGACGTGATATTTATTACCACCTTTCCCATTCAGTTACGTTAGATTTAACTTTTGTTTTAGTTTCCCTTGACATTTTTTTGGACTTCTCTAAGCCAAAATGAACCCTTTTGAGTTTTTTTTTAAAGAAAATAGATTCTGAGTTCTTATTTGTGGGCAGATTTTCAATGTTTTCACTTGTATTTTCGATTGTTTTGGTTACATACCTAACAAAAAATTGTAATAGTTTGATAAATGAGTGAAAATTGTTTGAACTAAATATTGGTTGCGATTATTTAGTTGAACATGATGTAAAGTTTGAAAACGAAACCATGCGACCCCAAAAACACTCCACAATGCGTAATCTCAGCCACAAGTTTTAAGATGTCAATTTCTTACTTTTACTTACTTTTTCTTTGTTTCTTAAACATCATTTGTCTTCCATTATTTTATAAAATAATCTATGTATATCGTTGCCTCACTACCATACAATACAACACAATAATATTTAACCATACGGTCCAACCTCAGATTACACACTGCTCCAGTGCCTTAACCGTTGTCCCTTTTATTTGTCAATATCATCGATATAACATAAAAGAACTTCAATGTATAGTTACGAAACTCTAAATTTCCAGAACTAAGAACATGATTATTGTTCTTATTCGAATTTATGACATATCACTTTAATCACTTGTTCTATTGTTTCTGTCCAAAATTTCCGAACTGATTCCCCGCTCTCGTATTGTTTCGTTTTTCTTTGACTTAAAATAAAAGAAAATTATTTTATTATCAAATTTTGAGGTGATTTGTAACCAGACATGAATATAACATAACAAAAAAAATCTTGTATTATTTCGTTTTGCTACACATTTTTCTCTTTCTTTCTGGCATTGCTTTTTATTACCCGACTTTCCCATTTCTAGTCGATTTTAGATCATAAGCTTCTATCAGGGAAGAGTGTGCTACTGGAATCAGATGCAAAATCGGTAGTTTGCATCACACGATTTAAGCTTCGTTGACAAAATGGTAACAATTAAATCGTCTAAAGATTGAAATGCCAATTATATGTCTACTCGGAATATTTTTACAATGTATAAGAGCTTATGCATGTGATGTACGTAAAGAATGTATACGTACACGCGTCGAAATCACATGATAAGAATGCCACCTCTTAAGGAAGCATGAGGGGATCATGCATGCATGTCCCATCCATCTTTTTTTTTTTTTTTTTTTTTATGTCACATCCATCTTGACCGTTCATTACGCTTAAATCTAATACTTTTATATGATTTTCATTTTTCTTTTATACTTTCTTAGAGCAACCGCAGAGGTGGACTCGTGGTTAGAGTCCTTAGGATTAATAAAGTAATTTTTTTTTTCTTTTAAATAGTTAAGGACTCTATTAAAAGAAAGTGTGTGCAATGGTGTTATTCAATCATATCAAAAGTGTGTGCATATGCAATTATTCTGGAACAACAAGAAGATCAAAAATAGTATTCTCCAACTTCGGCAACATAAACTCAAGAAAAACTTGCTAAGAAGAGAAGAACAGTCAATCGCTTACCACACTCTCAGAACTATGGCACATCTCCCGGCACAAAAATCAAATACAGTCGTGTATGTCCCTGTTAAAGAGGAGAATTTGGTGATCTTTTGCAGATGCAAAAATACATCTATGTGGGTCTTTTTTTTAACATCCAAGCTGCTGTAAAAGAATAAGTTACCTGCTGTAATCGGCTTGGCAACTTTTACCTTAGCCACCTTATCTCAAGAAGCGTCTACAGAAGATAAATATACATTCATTAGCAAAACAACAAGATGAAGCAAGAACAGAGAAACAAAACCAAAAGGTTCCAATAGAATACCCGAGTTGGATTCAAGCAACACGAAACGCAAAATTCATAAGAGCTGCAGCATTGTGAAAGGACGTTGCATCCACTTCAATCAAACCAAACAACAAATAACAAAGTCACAATCAGATCGTATGGTTAAAAACACATTAGTTTGCAACAGATTATTTTCCTCAATTAGGGTTATGATTCTATTAAAATGGCTCACTGGCAAGAGAATCTTTCTCCTTTCAATGGGCAGCAACGGGTTCGAGAATCCAAAGACACAGCATCACACACATAGCCTGCAACCCACAATCATCATTCATGCTTTTTTTGAAAGAAGAACCAGTCTTTCTATCTAAATCTCTTGTCGGAAAGAGAGATTAAAAATTGAATCATTCATTGGAGTGGAAGTAGTAGCTGACCTTCATCATCGGAGATCAAGTACCTTCCTTGTACAGTTGTTCTGAAATGTGTAATTATCAGTTTTGACTCATTTGAAACCAAGCACAAAATCATGATCTCCGACGAGAAACTATGACTCTAGATTAATTGATTACCTGGTCGCAATCCGAGGGCGGAGGAGTCAAATGTTCGTCGCGCCTGCAAACTCCGCAGAACCTACAGAAGAAGAAAGGATAAGGAACAGATTAACACTACGATTCAGCTCTCTCTCTCTAACGGAATCGAGAGAGTGATGAAGAAGAAGGAAGCAAACCGAATTGAATCTTCGCATGATTCTATTCGAAGCAGAGAGAGAGGAGATGGAAGACGAAGAAGACGACACAAAACTGTTCCCATCCATTAAGATTTGGCCACGTAGCTTAAGGATCAGATTCTTAAACCTCCTATTTACGGACCAATCCTTAAGTTTATTAAGCAAAAAATTATTATTTTATTCTTTTTTGCATATGATTTACCGCTAAGGATTGGTCTTGATGTCCCGTTGCGGACGCTCTTACATGATTCCCACCAAACAATTAATATAGTTGATATATATCTATCCCACACGATCATGACTAGTACGTGATCCCTTTTATTCCTCTTTGATTACTCAATTTTTATTTAATTCTGGGTCTTATCCACTAATTCCCAATTATTTTCTTATTTTTCTGTCATAACAATATCTACGTCTATTTTGATCGTGGAAGCATGTGAAATAACCCTAGCTTAGTAGTTTTCTGAAATTTAATCGGCTAGGAGTTCTTAAGCACGTACTGTTATTAAAGGTTTGGTATCCAATACATCAAAGTTTGGTATCCAACGACTATTATCAATACCATTATATCTACAATCAGAAAAGTAAAGCACTGAAAATTTACACAAACAGAAAACTGTGAATAAAACGCTCTAAATAATATTTTTTAAAAATTCTCTAAAATATAAGCAAACCACTCTAAACATTTGCTTAAATATATAAATTGAATAACATTTGTTAAAGAATAAATAAATTGAATAACATAACTTGCCAACCGAATCCGAATATTTTAACGTAAAGTCTTCAATAAGCAAAATTACTTTAACTGGAAAATACTTCAATCTGTCAGATTCTCTAATACGTAATGGGGATGAAATCTCAACATAAAAAGGATCACATGATCCGCCTCAAAGTCACGTGACACCGTTCACAATGCGGACCATGTGTCTCAATCTCACAGCACGTGTCCTTTTTCAGAATCCTTTAATCGCAAGACACTGTTCACTCTCCACGTCTCGTCAGAATTAAAATTATAAGATTTTGTTCAATAAAATGTACGGAGAAATATACGTGGCTGGACCCTTTTTGGCCTTTTGACCAGTAACGTGTCCTTTAATAGTGACGCAACACATGGAGAATCTGAAACTTCGGCTAAGATATTGCCACGTGGGAACATCGACGTGACTCCAACATCTTCAGTATTTATTGTGGTGCGATGTTGAGCTGCATAACATTTGGTTTTATTGTTGGAGTCGTGTGAACCGGGTTACTCAAACTTGTTATTGACCGGTTGACTGAACAAAAAGTAACTGATTTGTTTCGCTTCAGTATTTTTTTTTTTTGGAAACTGCGCCTTCAGTAGTTTTAAGATGCGTTATAAATATACAGTGAATAAAAGCCGATGGATACCATAGTTGTTTACGAACATCTTAAATAATTTCAATATTTTATTTTAAAATATAAAAGAAATATTATAAGATGGCTTTGATAATATTTGCCTTCATAGTAAAATTTATCTATTGTAGAAGCATTACACTGGAACAAAACTCATTTTGAACGTTTTCTATAAAAGAGAAAAATATAGAAATGAAATGGCAATGGTTTAAAAAATCTTCTAGCTATTAGTTTTGTTAATGTTTTATGCAAATGTAAGCCAGTATTAAAATTTTCTGAAATTCATTAAAAATTCGATAAGATATTAAAAGTTATACTAAAAGCTATACTTTAACATTTACACCCAAAAATATATTAAAAGTTATATGTTTGTCACACGACTCACACCTAAGAAACCGCAAACACCCTCCCATTTCTCACAAATTATGTTAACTTATCGTGATAACCTCTAAAAAAAGAATAAAGCACTCGATTAAATGGAGCCATATCATGTCTCTTTCATTCACTTCAAGTGATAAACCAAGTTTGTAATTTTCCATTATAGGTTGGACGGTGGCCCCCTCTAAACGTTTTTGTCGTGAAGAACTGATCTGTCTATGTGAAAATAGTAGTTTTGCACCATCATGGAAAAAAATCAGAACATTTATAATGTACTATTAAATAAGAATAATAAATCAAAAAATCTTGACCAGGAAAATGTAATGAATTGACAGGAGTGAGAAAAGAAAACAAAACCCTAAAAGAGTACAAACATGATGAGAGGTTTAGAATCGTGATTATAGCAGCTACTTTTTATTCGGTCCCAAATTTCTAGAGGCCTAGTGAGTAGACCCCCAATACTTAGGGTAAACAACATGTAACAAGAGGTGGACTATAGTCGACACAACAAAATAAATTAAAAATCTATGGGCTGTATATATGCCATGTCGGCCTATTATCAATTCTTAAAATTATACCATGTTGGGCCGTAGTGGATATAATAATATTTATTGAAAAACATGCTCTAAAAAATATAAAAATCACTACCAAACTTACTCACTACGTCACTAGACACTCGTGTCCCCAATCACCACCAACTTAGAAATGATCTAAATAAATAAAAGACCAGAGTTGAATCCAAACAGGCTGTTCACTCTCTTGGTGGATTCTCTCTCTCTCACGCTCTGTGCTAAGATCGAAAGGGGAAAGAGAGAGAGAGATCAAAGATGGGTCACAAGATCCTCGCCGATCATCTTCTAGAAACCAACCAAGTAACGGTCGGAGAAACCAAGAAACAGAGAACTAACCTGACCATTACTCTTTCTCTGGTTTTGTTTCTTTTTCTGGGAACTACAGGTATGTTTCTGTATTTTCCATTTTTTTTGGTCAAATATGTTTCTGTACTTTCCTTACATGATCTGAGACAACAAAAAGCCTAGTGAAAAGCCGTTGACTTTTTGCAACCGTAACAAAAGGTGAAAGTCTTTTGATCTTGTATAGGTTTTTACTGCTTTAGTGACAACATAACACTTTGGTTGTCGAGACATGCAACCAATAGTCACAGTCTTAGCCATGAAAACCTTGGTGACGCGATCGAGTCAGAGAACGGTGTTGTCGCTGCGGACGACGGTCGGTGCTCTGAGATTGGCGCTTCTTTCCTAAGGAAAGGCGGTCACGCGGTGGACGCCGCCGTGGCTACTACCTTATGCGTCGGTGTTGTTAATCCGATGGCTAGTGGCATCGGTGGTGGATCGTTCTTGATCGTTAGCCAAGATTCCAAAGCTGAGGCTTTTGACATGAGAGAAACTGCTCCATTAGCTGCTTCTAAGGTATTAATTAATAAATACTCTCATCAGTTTTTAAAAAATGATTTATAAAAACATATTGTTTAATTTAATTTTCTACATTTTCAATACAATTTTTACCCAGCGATAATGGTAAATTATAATTTTTTGAAAAAAATAATTATGTTTTGTAGTTTTGATTGACTAAAAATTGTTAGAAATAACTAAAAATACAAAATAATGCATTTTTTATAATTTAAAAATTTATTATATTTTTTTAATGTGAAAAGAGTCCATAACATCTTTTAATAATAATCTTATATAGTTTTTTCACTTTTCATTAGTATATTGTGTTTAGATCGTAAACTTATGAGTGCAGGATATGTACAAGAACGACGCAAATGCGAAATCAATGGGCGCATTGTCAATGGGAGTCCCTGGAGAGTTAGCAGGACTTCACGAGGCTTGGAAACGTTACGGACGTCTCCCATGGAAACCACTATTCAAACCAGCTATCAAACTAGCACGTGACGGTTTCATCGTAGCTCCATATCTAGGACGCGCCATATCAACCCACTCTTCAAAGATACTCAATGACAAAGGCCTGCGAAGCATCTTCTCAAGAAACGGACAAGTTTTGAAGCCAGGTGACACTTGCTACAACCGGGAGCTAGCTCGGAGCCTAGAGACGGTCTCCGAGCTAGGACCGGAGGCCTTCTACAACGGGACGGTAGGCGAGAAGCTTGTTAGAGACGTGAAAACGATGGGAGGGGTCATGACTATGGATGATCTAAGAAGCTATAGAGTTCGAGTAACGGATGCAATGGCTGTGGATGTTATGGGGTATACTATTCACGGGATGCCACCTCCTTCGAGCGGAACGGTTGGTTTCCCGATGGTTATCAACATCTTGGACAGCTACTCGGAGTTATACACTGCTTCGGGGAGTGATCTTGGTCTGCACCGTTTGATAGAAGCGATGAAACATATGTTAGCTGCTCGTATGGATCTTGGAGACCCTGAGTTCGTTAACGTGACAAACTCTATAAACCAAATGCTCTCGAAGCCTAATGCTGAAGAGATAAGGAAGAGGATCTTGGACAACACTACGTTCCCTCCTGAGTACTATTTGAGCCGTTGGAGCCAGCTCAGAGACCACGGGACGAGCCATTTCTGCATTGTGGATGGGGACAGGAACACTGTCTCTATGACGACGACAGTGAACTACCCTTTCGGCGCTGGAGTTTTGTCTCCTTCTACAGGGATTCTGCTGAACAACGAGATGGATGATTTCTCTGTGCCTGAGATCACCACTCCTGATCATCTCCCTCCTGCGCCTACTAACTTCATCGAGCCAAACAAAAGACCCTTGTCTTCCATGACACCTCTAGTTATCACCAAGGAGGGTGAGTTGGTGGCGGTGCTTGGAGGAAGCGGAGGGACGAATATCATTGCGGCGGTGATTCAAGTTTTTCTTAACTGCTTTGTGTTGAAGATGAAACCATTAGAAGCTGTAGCGAGTGCAAGAGTTTACCATAAGGTAACAAAAATGAATGTTATGATAGATTTATACTAACTAACATACAAGTGAAATTTGCTCTAAGGTTTTTGTTTTGTTGCAGTTGGTACCGAATGTTGTTCGATATGAGAACTTCACTGCTATTAATGGGGATCACATAGGAGTTAGTAGAGATAGCAAGATGTTTCTGGAAGAGAAGGGACATGAACTTGAGGAGATGTCAAGTGGAGGAGCTATTGTTCAACTTATTGTTCAAAGTTTCAAGGAAGAAAAAGAAGAGATGGTCATTGACTTTGGAAGGAGACTTGGTAAAGATAATACTATTAAGAAACCAAAACCATTCAAGGGGTTACTCACTGCAGTTAGTGATCCTCGTAAAGATGGGAAGCCAGCTGCAGTTTGATTTGTTAATGTTTTAATTCAAATCCTATCTCCTGTCATAATGTAAAGTCTAATAACAAAGATGTGCAGAAGTTGAACCAAAACATTTCCTTATAGATTTGTTATTATAAGTGTAAATTACAGTTTGGTAAGTGCAAGATCACTCCAAAGTTTAATACATGGATTTATCACAATTATAACTGTATGAACTTCTCCAAGGAGGAAATGTATATCTCTCTCTTTCTCTTTGGCGTGAAGAAAGATTTTATAAAACATTTTGAGAAGCTTCTATCAAAATAAAGAAACCTTACTTTCTTTCCCAAACAAATGATTGTCAGACGAGAGTTGTTTTCACCAGTTCATGGCACCTGCTTCACCACCAGAATGGTTTGGCTCGTGGTGATCATCGTGCTTCATGAAACTAGGCTGGTTTGTCGAAGACAAAAGCCTTGCCCACATTCTGTCAGTGATCACCACCTTGTTCTGTTTCTCAGTGATCCTCTACACAACAATATTCACACACCATTATTGTTAGGAATGTAAGAGATGATGAGGCTGATTCAAATGATGATATGTTTGGTGCTCTGAGTGAGACTCACATAGAAGGGAATGTAAGTATGTCTGCCATTAACAAGGCCAACGGTGAAGCCATTGTAACCAGCCATCACTCCATGAACCGCGCTTTGAGCTAATAGCGTGCAGCATACATTGTCTGATGCATTGCTCGGAACAGCCCTTATCATGTAGGTTGGATCTGCAAGAAACCAAATCATTATCTCATCACTTTTCACATAGACACGCAAAAGCAAAATCATAATATATGGCATGTACCTATGTATTTCAGGTTTAGGGTCATCTTCTTGGCAAAATGATCCTGCAGAGAGAAGCAAAGCATATCAGTTTCTTGGTCCTTTTCCTCAAGAAGAAACTCAATAAAGTTTAACCTTGATCCGTTGGGAGATCCATAGGCCAACGTCTTGTAGAAGTTTGTTTCCAGAAGCATCTTTGAGGGTTGTGGACTGTTCATTGCTTTCAGCCAACAGATCTTGTCCAGCACCTTCTGCTATCACAATCACCATGTGACCATTCTCCTTTAGCCGTTTACCTATAAACTCGAAAAGTCCGCCTTTGCCTTCAAGAAAAAATGGAGATTCAGGGATCAAGCAACAGTCCACATCTCTGCTGGCTAGTGTTGCATACATCGCAATGAATCCTGCAGACAAAACAACCCTTGAAAACACCGTTAAACATCTCTACACCTCAACTAAAAATTTGAAGTAAAAACCAGCAAAACTGGCTTACCACTATAACGTCCCATTAACTTGACAAGACCAATACCATTCTCAAAGCTTGTAGCTTCCACATGAGCTGCGTTAATAGCACGTTGAGCCTCTTCTACAGCTGTGTCAAACCCGAACGATCTATCGATAATCTGCGCATTCAAGAAACAATAATGAAAAAACATTTCAAACCATAAGGGGGATTGGATTTAGTTAGAGATTTTACAGGAATGTCATTGTCGATTGTTTTGGGGATCCCTGCAACAGCAACTTTGAGTCCACGTCTCCTAATCTCCTGCAGATACAAAGATTGTTCATCAAAGAAAGATCCAAACCAATGTTTTCCATAAAGTTTTTGCACTACCTCGAATATAACAGCTGCTCCTTTCTGTGATCCATCTCCACCGATTATATAAACCTGATCAAGCCCCAGATAACAGACTTAGTTTCAACTATATCTTGGTTGTCTCGTCGTTGAAGTTTAGTAAAAATCAAGAACCTGGTTAATCCCACGATCTTGAATACTATCAACTATCTTGGTAGTGTCGTGACCACCTCTTGAAGTCCCCAGGATGGTTCCTCCACGTTTATGAATATCATTCACTGTTTTCAAATCCAAATCGATCGTGTTCCTAGCGTAGAAGCCTCTGTAACCTCCCTGTAAACCACAGTTGATCTCAAGACTATATACATTGAGTTTAAGAATGAGTAAACCGAAGGGGCTTTACCTCAATTCCAAGGATTTTCTTGACACCATACATGTAAGACAATCCACAAACGATTTCTCTGATCACAGTATTAAGACCTGGACACAAGCCACCACATGTAACAATGCACGCAACAACATCATCCGAATCAAAGTAAACCCTTTGACGTGGTCCTGCTCTGCGGAAATGTGTTCCTCTTGGACTATCAGGATGAACAACGATCTGCATTATTAGCCAAACACACAAAACTTTCATTAGAGAGAGACGAATAAATGGCGAAAAGGAGAGAGCTTTTACTTTACCTTCTGAGGAACCGTGTCATCCTCATCAACGAAGTACTGCCTGAAACACACATAGCAACCAAATAAAGATTACACATTTCTAAACCGGATAAGGGAAAAAGCAACGAACTTTGTGAAAAGCAAACGGTAACTTACTTAACAACAGAGTAAGCAGCGTTGTCTTGTAATGGATTTGGATATGTCTGAAACCAAAGCATCACAAAAACAGTAACTTTGTCATAAAGTTTCAGACTTTTTATTTTATTTTTTAATTTCCCGCTCTGGCATTTTCACAATTCAACATTTTTGGATTAAAGAGAGTTTTGACGACGTACAGGAGGGTTTGGGATGTAATCGGAGAAATGAGGAACGTCTTCGAGAACGTAACCGGCTGGACCGGTAACGATCTTCCTGTCGGAGTTTGAGGCAGAGGTTGCCATCACCAACCTTGTCGGAGACTCGAACCTCTGATTATTAACAATCACGAGGAGACCCGAATCAAAGCTCAATGATCGATACTTGCTACCGAGTCTAGGGATTAAAGACCCGGATTGATTATGATGATGATGATGATCGGGTTCAGAAGACGTGCTCTGTTTTGAGGAGGATGACTTGAATCTATATGATGAATCCATACAAATGACAAGTCAGAGAAAATGTTATTATTGTTATTGCCCATTTTTATGTATAACCCAAAAATGGTTTAGTCTTTGTTGACTTCAGTTTTTTTTTTTTTAATTATACCAAAAAAAAAAGAGAATAGAGAAACAAAAAAAGAAGGTTTCACCTTTGGAGATGGCGAGGAGGAGGAAGGGATACAAGAACTATGGAGAAACGGATCAGGTCATCACGGGGTTGTGGTGAATGTGTTTTTTTCTTTTTGGATGAAGAGGATATAGTGAACAAGTGGCGATGTGTTTGTGGTGTTCTGCTTTTTAAGAAGAAGAGTTTCGGGACAATTACTATAAAAATTGACTATTTCAATAATTGAAGGGTTAATATTAGTAACTGCTGGAAAGTTCTGGGGCGATTATGTAAATAATTAGGATTTTTATTTGGTGATTCGGCCCATTTTGGTGGTTGGGTTAGGTTTCTTTGTGAAGAATAATTTAGGGTACGGCATGTTTCTAATCATTAAACAAATCATTTTTTTTGTTAAAACAATGGTCAATGACAATATACAACAGGCTAATGTTTCAAAATGAGGATATTCTCAAAATCATCAACTGATTCTGTTTAGTATTTGTGTGTGGGCTGTATCTTTCTGGTCAAATCATCTACGACTAAAAGAAACGCTAGAAACTGGATTATAGTGTGGTGGGCTTATTTCATACATTTTCTACATTACGTTTTACGTATAAATATACCGTGACAAAGAAAATTAAAACAGTGTATAAGGGAAAAGAAGTAGTAAGCCCGGCCCACAGAAATTTGCATCTGTTCTACATTGCCCATGACTGAGTAAGCTCGTAACCCAACTATATTCTGGACTAATCGAAAAGACCAGTCGTCCAGTCCAACATGTTATTTTCATTCAACTTCATACAAATTTCGAAGAATGTTATTTTCATTCAACTTGCTACAAAATTCGAAGATTGTCCTTTTCACCACTGCATTTTAATGACAACTGTTTATGAATATAGCAAGTTGGGTCTGATTTGGATTTATGGTAAATTATCCTGTAGAATTGTAAACTTCAGACTTTTCCTATCAAGTCTTAATTTCTCCAAAGTCCAAACTCTTCTATTTTGATTGGTAACATGTATTACACTTGATTTAGGTTGAGTTAAGCATATAAATCAAAAATGGTACCAACTATGGATAGTTTTAAAATTTTGAAATTGTGTTTGCGTTATAATTAATTATTGTTGAGTTACAAATTTGAGTTATAGCCTTTATAAAAATGACAACTCAAATCTTATATCAACAAAAATCTCATGTATTAAGATTTGAGTTAAAGAAATTTTTGGGTTTGACTATTAACTACCTAACAAATTTAAAAATCTACAATGCATAATCATGTAGTTGTGTATAGACGTTTAGTTTATATTAGCTAATACTATATAGTTAACAATTTAATATGGTTATTTACTTGTTAGTCATTTTTGAAAATTATACAAAAAAAATTTCTAAAAATATATTTTAATTTTAATTAGTTAAAATATTATATAATTTTAGTTGTTAATTTTCTTTGGTTATTAAAAATTTATGTAAATAAAGTATTTGTATAAGTTCACATAAATAGTCAATTAAAATTTTTCAAATAATTTTAATTTTTAATATTGTTTGGTAATTAAAAAATTCCTTAAAAATTTCTGTACATAAATTATTTATATATATATATGGGAGCTTTATATATATATAATCAATATCCTTACTTAATTTTAATTTATGTATTTTAGTTTTAAATATTTTTATCAAATTTAAATATTATTTATATTCTTTTAGAATAATATATATTGTTAATAAAGCTTAAATTAGCAGCTGACAAAAAAAATATGTACTACAACTTATACATCGAAAATATTACTATTCAACAATATTGATAAAATATTAATTCATATTTGACCGTGAATTCAGCATATAAATCTACAATTTTACCAGGTACTTTTTATTGCAGGTTACATCAATTGATAACTTTTATTACTCAACTCTTGTATATATGTCATCCAATTCCAAACCTGAAATCCTTACATATTTACATTTCTTTGATTCAGAGAAAAAAGTTCAACACCCATCACAAGCAGCATACGAATCAGGAAGGTCACAACTTCTCAGTTTTTTTAGAGGCGTTATGCCTACGTTATTGGACCAAACACTTCGTACCTCCAAATTTAAAGTTCAACTCAACTACAATAAAAACTTTAGGTTATGCAAAATATCGTGTAAAAACTATCCTCTCGCTTGCATGGTTACATAAGAGCTTACGTCGTTAATTATTTTTCTCTTATTTTCCATTTTTTCGGATTTTGGACCCGTAATGTCGTTGCTTTTTTAATTTGAATATTGAATATATATATTTTCGATAAACATCACTTTCACACCAATGTTTTTTGACGAAAACTTACACACCAATGTTCTAAGATATTTGATGTGTTTACCACATGTGGAAGAGACTTAGCATTTAGAAGACCGACCTACTCGAGTTCATTTCCCGATATCCTAAACTTTTACAAATAAACATTATCATCTGTGTTTTATGTTTTATATCTTCATTTAGCATCCAAAATTGAGATGATTAGAACTTTAAGATAAGAAATGGAAAAAATAATCTCAGATTTTTAAAAGTTTTATATTTATTATAAAAAATTATATAAAATACTTAAAATAAAAATTATGACAAAAGATGTAATAATAGCCAGACAAAGAGGCAATCATAGGCATCCATATGTTTTACTCAGGACATATCTTTGGCCCCTCCATGATTTCATTCTTTGACTCTCCAATTTTTTAAAATTTCTTTTAAGTATGATGTGTAATCTATATAGACACACGATATGTGTATGAATTTGTTTTTCTCCTTTTCCTTTGGTGGTTTTTTTACCGTTGGGATTGAGATTCTCTTTGTGCATTTATAACTCGTATGTCTTAACAATAAAGTTACAAATGCATAACTTGTACCGGTTTTGGCAAAAAAAAATTGTACCGGTTATGTTAAGTGGGTTTGTTTCTGACCTACTCTTGAACTAGGTTCATTAGAGGATTTTGGTACAGGCATTTTTAGTTTTTCAATCTGTTGCATTGTCTATTAAAGGAAACCAAAAAAAGAATTTACTATGAAAACTTGTTGACAAAAAAAACTAATATAAATTGATAATTATATTGTCACACAAGGTCGAGAAATTTGAAATTTCTATACGTTTGGATGTACCGTCCAACGGCTCACGAATATTTGGCAATTTGATTTAGATTCTCAGAACCATAACAATAGAAATTCATAGTAACTTCATAAAGAGGCGTATGTGGTTATTATACAATACCACTTTCTAGATTAACCTATTTTAGTTAGATTTTTAAATTCAGCGTTGCCGGAAATCAAGAAAGTTAATAGGTTTTTCTACGATATAACCGTTTGTTCATAATAATACAGTTCCTTGTATAACAATATATAATTTTGCCTTGGGAAAAATTCATTGATATTCTATTTTACGTTTATGATTAAAACATGAAGCTTATTCATGAAGTTTAAGTGTACGGTACACGTTTTTTCCAGCCTTGTATTTTATTTATTCGCTTTGTCCCTTCATTACTTTTGACCGTATATATATTAATTGATGGAAAAAAACGGAAGAAGATTGATTATACGATATAACTTTATAATCATTACAGTCAAGATACCCGAGATCACTGAAAGAAACATATCTCCATCTGAGAGTATTATGAATTCGTATGACCGCGTACAATAAATATGTTCTGAAGAAAAAAATACTTCTTTCATCCAGAGCAGAAAAGAAAAAAGGACCATATACTGCTTTAAATTAGCAAGCAACTAGTTAACAGTGCTCTCAGGATTGTTTCATTAAACATTTTTATGGAAAAGGAAACTATTTCTGATTTGAAAGTTGAAACATATGTAATTAGGAAGAATAATTGGCATGATTCTTAATTCATGCTAACGTAAACGGATCTCCAAGGTGGCCATCAAATAATAATATATATTTCAAATTAAAATACTCGCTTTAAGATATCCTTTTTAAAATACAAACATGAATAAATAAGAAAATTAAGAGATGGTGTGGTCCATATGATGGGTACACTGCTCAAATTGCCTTACTTGTCAAGCAACCTCTTAATTCCTTTCTCTCTGCAGAAACTGAACTTAAAATAATCGAAAAGAACCCAGATTTGAATAACGAAAGAATAATGATCACTTCCCCAGCTCGATGCCCATGTGACCTCTCTTCTTCTCCTCGTCTTTTCTTTCTTTCATATATAACCCATCTCTTCTTTTTTGCTTGTTTCTTAATTTATTAATTTTCTTCTGTTCTTAACCTTCGATCAACAAATTCAAAAGTAATCAATTAATTCCTTAAATAGATGTTTAGGGTGACCTTAGTGACGTTTATCCTACAAATCAAAATGTTATGAAAAAGCAGGGTGAAATAATTATAGTTGTCAATATGGATTTTTAATATGTTATATATAGACCATAAAAAATTAAGATCGAATTTTCTAGTAAAACACAATGTATAGTTCATTTACTTATGTTTCAGAAAAAAGTTCATTTACTTAAATAATAAAATTTACATAAAGAGTAGACACAATGACTCATACACTGTTACACACACATCCATATATCAAATGATACGTTAAGTATAAATATAATTGTCCAGATATCATCTAAAATAGACTATGTATAATATTGATATCTTTTTTTTTTTTGCTAAAATATATTGATATCTTTTCCAACATGAAACATACATTTTAATTTCTAATCATAGAGATAATGTGTATGATATTGATATCTTTTGTAGTCAGTCTATAATATAGTAGTAAAATTGTATCAGGTTTTCGATGTTCTAAGGAATGCCTATGTGTACAATCACATTTTTAGACACGTATACGTAGTACATGTAAATTTTTTTTGGGGGATCAAAGTACAGGTAAATCTAATCTCGAATACACAAAAGTGTGAATTGTGCTGATATATGTAAACAAACCGCTTCAAAGATTCATAGCGGCTACTTAAACCGGCAAAGGCAAAAGAAAAGATGGGTCAGTACTGAATGGGTTTCAGAGCCACCTTTTCCTTTTTCTCGCTTACTTCAGTTAAAGTTTGAGATAGACACACATATATATATATATATATATATATGTATTTTATAATTATATAGTCTACTAATTCCCTAAAAAAGCTCTCGTATGTTTTTATTAATTTATACCCTTAACATCCCAACTCTCATACTTTCTCTTCTTCTCCCCTCTCCTTGTCGTTTATTAATTATCTCTCCTCTTTGCTATTTCTCTCTCTCTCTTTCTTGATTTGCAGATCTTATTCTGCTCGACCAAGTTTGTTCCTTTTGGCATAATTTGAGGGTTAATTCCCCATAAATTCTTACTTTATCTTGTTCTTGTGTCGGTTAGGGTTTCAGGAAAACCCCTCTTTTGTCTTGTCTCCTCAAAATCAGTGGTTTATTTCTCAATAATAAAAGAGGGTTTTCTTCAAATCTTCTCTTACTAGTCTCTCTCTCTATATAAATTCTTCCAACTCTCCGAAATGATCAGAAGCTCTTTGTTATTATCTCTTGACCTACACACAGACGAATAAGAGAAAGTGATCAAAGGAATTAGGGACCGAGAATTCGAGATGAACAAGAGTAATCCTGCTGGTTCAGTTACCGGTTCGGATATAATTGACGCAAAGATCGAAGAGCATCAACTTTGTGGATCCAATAAGTGTCCCAGCTGCGGCCACAAGCTCGAGGGCAAACCAGTAAGTCATATTCCTTTTTATTTTATATTTTATTTTAATCAACTTAAAAATACATTCTTTCTACCATCCTTTTCTCATTTTAGGTCACTTGTAAATGTTTTTAAAGAGAAAAAAGAAGAATCAAATGAAGAACATCAAGAATGATGCTCTCTGTTTTATTCTTTCGCTTACAGAAATTCAAAATCCAAAATTTAAAGCGTCTATATACGAGTCTTTATATGTATAGCTATATATACACTTATATTCTCTTGTTCTTTTTCTTTATTTGAATTTTATTTCTCTCTTTTGTTCTTTATAGCAGAATTGGGTTGGTTTACCCGCAGGAGTGAAATTTGACCCAACGGATCAAGAGTTGATAGAACATTTAGAAGCAAAAGTCTTAGTTAAAGAAATGAAATCTCACCCTCTAATTGACGAATTCATCCCCACCATTGAAGGCGAAGACGGCATCTGTTACACGCATCCCGAGAAACTTCCCGGTACATAAACATCTTTAGACACTCCATGCATCACATCACATCGATCGTTATATACTTATATGACTCACTATAATATATGTTTTGTTTAATATGACTATAGGTCACTCTAAATACTTTTTTCTTAAGTTGGGTCTCACAAAGTTTGAATCTTTTATTAGCTTCGAATCACACATACATCTATATACATATTCGTATTATTATTATTTTTATGATGCATTCCATATCTATAAATCACATATGCATATATTTCATTTTAATATATGATTCTTTGGTATGACCATATATAGAGAATTGGTCTTACCAAAGTTTGAATCTTTTTAATTTGTGTCACACAAGAAACACACACACATATATATATAAACTAACAAAAAATATTTTGTTTATTTTTCAATTTGGTAGGAGTGACTAGAGATGGTTTAAGCAGACACTTCTTTCATAGACCCTCAAAGGCGTATACGACGGGAACAAGAAAGCGAAGAAAGATTCAAACGGAATGTGACAATAGTCTGCATGGAAGTAGTAGTTCCGGGGAGACGAGATGGCATAAGACCGGTAAGACAAGACCGGTTATGCTAAACGGTAAGCAAAAAGGTTGCAAAAAGATTTTGGTTTTGTATACCAATTTTGGTAAGAATCGAAAACCGGAGAAAACCAATTGGGTAATGCATCAATATCATTTGGGGACACATGAGGAAGAGAGAGAAGGAGAGCTTGTTGTGTCTAAGATCTTTTATCAGACTCAGCCTAGGCAATGCAATTGGTCGTCATCTACGTCAAGTCTGAACGCTATAGGTGGTGGTGGCGGTGAAGCGAATAGTGGCGGAGGCGGCGGAGAGTATAATATGAGGAGAGATAGTGGCACTACCAGTGGTGGGAGTTGTTCTTCGTCTAGAGAGATTATGAATGTTAATCCTACAAATCGATCTGATATAGTAGGTGGTGTTGGTGGTGGTGCTATGGCTGTAGCGGCTGCTGCGGCAGCGGTTGTGGCTGGTCTCCCGAGTTATTCAATGGATCAACTAAGCTTTGTTCCTTTTATGAAGAGCTTCGATGAGGTATGCGTCAAATTTTTTTTTGCCATTTAAAAGTTGGTTTTGAGATAACATGTATCAAATTCGATAAATTCATTAGAAACTCAATCTAATATAACAAAAAATAATCCAACGTATATATAAAGAAAATACTATATATATATAATGAAAATTAAAAAGTTCCTTTAGAGAATATCTTCGTTTTATTCAATGTAATGCATGCAAATAAATTTGGAAAAACAAAATGCATGCAAATACTAACCCTAAGAATACTTTTGTTTCTACCTTCACTTTTTTCTTCTTAATCACAATCTAATGCGAGTGCGACAGATTATATAGTAAATGGAAACTGAATTCAGTATCAAATAATTATTTGCAAGTAAACAGTTCTTCTGGGGCATTATTTCTTATTATTATTAATATCATGTATTTACAAGATGATTTAACCCGAAGTGATAATAATGAATGGCTAGTGATAATCAATTTTTAACTAACAGCGACCTAAATTAGTTCCACCCACCCAACGTGATAAAATCAGAAAGCAATGTCTAAACCGCAAGGGTCCAAACAAATAGTAAAATAATAAAACAACTGGAACAGAAAATATTGTATATTGCGACATATATACAATTTCTGTCAATTAAATTTTCAGGTGTCGAGGAGGGAAACTCTTCACACCGGGCAAGCTACATGTGAGGATGTTATGGCAGAACAACTTCGTCATCGTCATCAAGCATCACCATCATCAACATCACATCATGTGGCTCATCATCAGCATCACCATCAGCAACAACAACGGTATCATGCATTCAACATAAACCAGCCTACACATCCAATATCAACCATCATTTCTCCATCTACATCGCTTCACCATGCCCCCATTAATATCCTCGACGATAATCCTTATCATGTTCATAGAATTTTGCTCCCTAATGAAAATTACCAGGTAAGATAACTATTATTTTATCTGTTCTTACTGACACATTTTAGTAACACTACAGAAATATATACATTATTTAGTTAGTTGCGTTCGCATCCCCTCACCCCAGCTCAATTTAATTAATTAGGTGAAAGTTACAGTTTCATGAATATGACCAAGTTAGCTGGAATATCACTATAGTTCAGTAATTAAATTGATCAGGAGTCATGCACCTATCATTTGTATAAGGGTCTCGACGTACAATTTAAATATGTGTATGTGTATGCGTATTTTAATCACCTGTACAAATTTTGGTTCTTGCACATGTTAGGTTTTGAAGATATTTGCATGCATATGACTTTACAATGATGGGACTACATAAGCATGCAAACTGGGTCATACCAGAATAGATTGTGAAAAATAAAGGGCATAGAAGATAATTGGTCAAGGAAAAACAATTAAAATTGAATATAAGTATGCCTGATTTAGTCTAACTATTTATTATCCAAAGGCCAACTAAAAGCTAAGTCGCTTTTTAGTGTCAGCCAAACTACTAACCAGCAGAAAACCAATGTGGTGTTAAGAGACGAGATGATTAATTTTAATGTTTAAAGACAGTTTTCTTAAAATTTAATAATATTTTTTTCTGAAATGACTTTTGCCTTTTTGACTGAACAAGGCACAACAACAACAAGACCACGAAAGAGACGAGCAACACAATGATGGGAAGATGGGAGGAAGGTCAGCTTCTGGATTGGAAGAACTCATAATGGGCTGCTCTTCTTCGAACACTCATCATGATGTAAAAGATGTAAGTTATTAATCCTTCTTAAGCCCCTAGCTCGTTTTACCATCATGACTTTAATGCAAAAAGATATATATATATATATCGAGTAAAATGTTGTAGTCATCTCATCATACAAGTGAAGCATACTGGAATGGAATGTGGTTTAGTATAAATTGAGAGTAGTCTTGGATTCTCGGTTTAAATGCACGCTCTGTAAAGTTGAAAACAAAATATTTTTAAAAATAATAACTGTTTATGATCATTGATTGGTCGAAAACCATGCATGTTACATTTGAATGAAAGTGGAGAATATTTTTTTCAAACTCTTTTCCTTTATTTTTTTTTCTTTTCAGTTTTGCATGGGAAGAGCACTTGAAAGTTAAAACTACATATATTCTTTTTCTTTTTTTAGTTTGATTCTTTACTTAATTGGAAAGAGTTAAAACATAATTAAGTAAACAAAACCAGAAAAGAAAAAGAAAGACAGATGTTTTTGCTTTTGATATAGTTTGCTTTCTTTTATCTATAGATTACCCGTTGCTCAAAAGAAAAATCTATAGATATAGTTTGCTTTCAAAAGAACAATATATTTTCAGATTCTTTTCTTATTCTCTCCTTTAAACATTATTATAGAACTAATTAAGAAGGCAATGATGGAGCATTTATACATTTATGAATAGATGTAAATATAATCTGTGTGTATATGTAGATATTATTATGTCTTTTCATGCGTGGTACCTCGCGAGACAAGTTCGGAGACATAAAGGGATTCATTGTGTTCTCGTGGGAGACAGCATGTCTGCATTCCCTTTTCTAATCACTCTCAAACCGAGAGGAATATCCTTATTTATATATATGTAAAAATATTTAAAAATGTAATATATGTTGTAATTCAATGTAAAATAAGTAGCCATAATATATGCCTAGTTGTGGAATGCAAATAGGATTATACTTGGTAGATTTGTTCGATATTCCTGGGTCTTATCCCGGTTTATGTCAGCCTGGACTATAAATAACATTAAAGAGAGTTCAGTTCTTTGTGGGTCCGCCAAACTAGTCCAATTTGTTTCTAATAATAGCGAATGAGATGTACATAGTGTATACATGTATTTCGCCTTATTACAAACGTGTACAGTTTTATATTAATGTATATGTATATATTGAGAAATAATATTTGATTGGTGCAGGGATCATCATCAATGGGGAACCAACAAGAAGCAGAATGGTTGAAGTACTCTACAACATTTTGGCCAGCCCCTGACTCTTCTGGCAATCAAGATCATCATGGGTAATTGTGCTATTTTCCAGTCTGATGATTATGACCCTCATCACAAAATATATGCTGTTGCCACCAATACCTATCATGGTGGTTATCTTCATCGTCGTCATCATCATAACATCTCCACGGAAAATGGTAAATCGATCGATCTTGGACCAAAGAAGTTATATATATGCATGAATTTGACATGGTGAAGGGTCTTTAAGCCGAGCAAAAAAACAAAAGTATAATCTGTTTTTTGAAAAAGAAGAGAAAAAAAACAAGGAAATTTGCATCAAAATCATCAATAGTGCTATATAGAACTATATAAAGTATGTTTATTTTTAAATTCATTTCCTTTGTTCTTTAAATATCTTCGTCTGTTTTTTCTTTCTTTAGAATGAACTGTATAATCTGCTTTTTGTTTAATATATATGTTGGTAAATAATATTGATTACTTGTTACTTCTTTCCTATATACTTCTTATGACTTATTCACTGTTTCCTTGGTTTTAAAATTAAAATTTTATCTTTCAAAAGAGATACAACTTATCCCACCATTAGAAAAAAACATCGTAAAAAGTTTAACTGAGGAATGAAAAGTTACACGAGAAAAGAAACAGATATACAACCAACGAAATTTTTTTAAAGGAGAGCTTTGACAAGTACCGGATAAAAAGGGAAATTGTACGACAAATGAATTAATGGATTTCATTTGGCTTAGAGGAAGCTATCTTGAAGATCATAGAATTTCGTTCTTTCCAAAAATGATATATCATTAATTGTAAAAGGTGCGTGAGGATGGTGGTGTCTGGCGGTCGAGGTTGCAACCATTGTTGAAGGGTCCAAGATGAAGCATCAGATAAACCTGAAGGCAGATTTGGAAGAATTTTTTTATGCTAAATAATTGGTGAAATTGCTGTTGAAAAGTCGCAAAGTAAAGAAAAGGTGTCTGTGGTTTTCAATTCCCGTGAAGCAAAGAACTCAAATTAAAAGAACCTTTTTTTTTTTAAGAACACGAGTTAAAGAACATTCATGTCCCATTTCTTGAGCCTGTCTCTTTTCGATAATCATGCACGCATATACGTTAGTTCGTAATCAGATTATGTGTAAGAGGATCTTGCTAATTTTCATTCTTGTAAGCAGAAGAGTTTTGTAATGCTATGGTGTCACTGTAATTAAACCAATTGGATTCGATTGCCGTAATCGTGAAATTTCACCAGTGTTTAAACGACCATAAAAAATCTTATTATTCATAATAAACAAATTATGAAAAGCTTATGAAAGAGGGAGGACTATGCCTGCGAGATTTTGGACTTTGGAACAAAACTCTTTGTCTGAAATTGTTGTGGCTTCTTTTTGCCAGCGGTTCTTCTGTGGGCAACCTGGATGAAATCAAACAGGATCAAGGAGGAGAATATCTGGAGTTGTGATGTGGACAAGGCAAAATCATGGGTATGGCGTTCTCTTCTCCACCTCCGGCAGTTGGCTTCTCGCTTCATAAGGGTTAACGTTGGAAATGGTCACTCTATTAGTTTCTGGTGGGATATCTGGACGCCTTTCGGTAAGCTCATTGATTACTTTGGTCCTACTGGCCCCAGAGAGCTGTCTATCCCCCTCGAAGCTTCCATCGCTAATGCTTGCAACTTGGATGGCTGGCTAATGCGTGGGGCAAGATCGCAACCTGCTGAGACACTTCAAATCTACCTTACTACTGTCCCTCTGCCTTCCCTGGTAACTGAAAATGACTCTTACGTCTGGTTAGTCAATGACTCTGCGTTGGATAAATTTTCAGCAAAGCTAACTTGGGAAGCCTTGCGTAATAGAGCACCCGCCCAGCAGTGGACCTCCTATGTTTGGTTTAAAGGTGCGATCCCTAGACATTCTTTCAATATGTGGCTAGTTCAGCTTGATAGGCTACCCACTAGAGCTCGTCTCTCCTCTTGGGGCATCAACACATCAACTGCTTGCTGCCTCTGTAACACCTACGTTGAAGACAGAGATCACCTGTTCTTACGCTGTGAGTGGAGTGCCGACCTTTGGACCATTTGCTTGAGAAGAATGGGTTATTCTTGTGGTGGATTCTATTCATGGCAGACTTTCTCTGATTGGCTTAGTCTACATGACAGTGTGGCTCCTAGACTACTCAAATATTTGGTGGCCTCAGCAACTATCTACTCCATCTGGTCTGAGAGGAACAAGCGATATCATGATAACATCTCATCTCCTCCGGAAACCATCTTCAAGCTGCTAGACCGTTTCATTAGAGATGCAATTCTGTCCAAGAGAAATCAGAGGCAGAGTTGTGGCCTAATGCAACATTGGCTCTCTAGGGAGTAAACTCTTTTATTGTTCCTCTGTTATGCTTTACCTTGTTTTTATTCTTTTTGCCAAGGTAAACCATAACCTGACTTATCCAATTGTAATAAGTTACAAACTCTACCCATTTTAATGGAATTCACATATTTGGCAAAAAGAAAAAAAAAAAGCTTATGAAACATCAGACGATCAAGCAATATAGTATAATGGATTTGGGACTTTGAAAGAACGATCAGCAACGGCAAACCCTTGCAGGTCACTCCATTGATCGCCAGTATTTCCATGGAGTTTGAAGCCTTTCTTAACCATTCTTGATCGCTGCTCTGATTTGTATTGTGCAGCTGTTTTCCCTTGATCTTCGTGACCTCTGCATTAATCACATTTACCAAAAAAAAACACCTTAGTTGTTTTCCTCACGAAACCGGTTCATAACTCATAAGTCTAGTCTATGGATATTATAAAATCACTTACAACAGCCAATAATTGTTTATAGTAAACTTTACTCTTACTAACTTATATATATTGAAATCACTAACCTGAATTCTTTCTTTTTCTTTTAGATGTTGATAGTAAATGTACATCAACATATACATATTTACGACCAAATTAAAGTTCAAATCAAAGAGTCCGAGATTAATCAACCCGTCGATATCGGTTTCGTAATGATAGTGGTTTAAGATTCAAAACTTACGGTAGTAGACAAGTCCTGGAGTTCTAAACAAAAAAATAATATCAATAATATTTAGGTACAGCTTGCCTCAAAAGGAGCTGATCCAACCGGAATAACCGGCATCTATGAGATTTTTCTCGGTAACACTCCTCTGACCCTCGTCTCGGCCCGTTAGCAGAATGATAGTGAAACCAAGTTTCATCAGACCTCTGTACAGTTTCAAGCTCGCATCATAACCTGGGGTTGTACCTTGTACCACCCACTCACTGAACTCTTTCGAATTGAACGGCTCAGCCCTAAATCCACCAGAAACAAATCAATCCGTGTGGTAAGAAAAATACCAAACAATTAAAATAACACATCAATACCATTAAATCAGAATCATTCACAAATTATGCCCTTAATAAATGTTTTAAATTTTCCAAAAATATCCTTAATTTTACAAAGGATGATAAAATTCATTAATGGCATTTGAGTCTTTTAGTTTTGGGCCTGCATAAATATATTTAAATGGATCAATAAATAATGGGCTTACACATATTTATAAAATATGCTACTATTATTTAATATAAATATTTTATGTTCAGATATTAGATATATATATTCTGAAACTAAATTAATAAAAAAACATAATGACATTACAATGTTATTTTCTTAAATCTATATATCATAAAATTAATTTTAAATCTAAAATAGAAAAATACAAACTTATGATAAGTTATTAATAAAAAAATAAACTAATATTGTCATATTAATAAGTTTTTATATTATCTTTTTATTTGGATGACATAATAAAAATATCATCAAAGTTTAAAGACCACAAGTTTATGTAGTATTAAAAAGTATAAGAATAATTTAATAAAAATCAAAATACTATAAGATATTTTATGTTTATTTGATCATTGGTATTAGATCACAGATTAATAATGATTTTTTGGGGTTTACCGGGTTCTATCGAATTTTTAATTAACGATTTTTTCATTAAATCCGAACTAGATTATATACATGGTACGGGTCTACCAGTTCAGCAGATCTAGGTCGAATATGAAAACACTTCTTAAAACTCAACATTATTTTCAAAAACTTTTAAATTATATGTTTTTAATAAAAAAAATATAAATTCATTCAAATCACTCTTGACCATTTGTTCTATTTATTTTTATTTTGAAGAGAAAAAATAAATAATAAAAATATAAAAACTCAATTTTTATGATTTGAAACAAAAATAATAGTAATTTGTAAATTAATTTTCGGTTAATAAGTGAAAACAACCCGCGCTTTTTAGCAATATTTTATATAATTATAAATCTTTAAAATTATATAATAGCCCAAGTAAGAATTTTGGATAAAACATTGTTTAACTTATTACAAACATAAAACAGTTGTATGACGCATTTTAAATTTCGCCATACTGTACACACTATTACAAACCCGCATAATTGAAACTTGATCATGTTACAGTTTATATAATTAAAACAAATAATAGTTAATCTTTATACTGAAAAAACAACAAATTAACTCCGTCCTTTCAAGGGCGGATCAAAATCTAGTAAATCTTAAACCCTAGAATCAGATCTGACTAGTGACTACACAAATCTATCGGTTTGATCATGGTCAATAAAGTTCGCCAAACAATCATCATTTGATTATAAACAACTTGGCTCTATGCACAGAAATTTTAAAAGTTAATAATTTTAAAAAATTTGGAAGCTGACGATTTGTAATAGTTTTTGACTCTTAACACGATTTGTAATACTGATCGTATTTACCCGTAACTACGAGCCTTGTAGTACTCGAGGTTCGAGAGAAGCGTCTCATCGACGTCGAAGACCCATGCGTCCTTACCATCTCCGCCCATCTTGACCGTTTCAGCAAAGGTGAGCGCGTAATTAGCGACTACATTGTAGTCATTGTCGAACTGGCCTTTGCTGAAATAGGTTTCGAGATAGCTAACGCATTTGGATGGAACCACCTTCCATGATATGGCATTGTTGGTCTCGACTGCCAATCTCCAGCTCTCGGAGTAGGAATCAACTGAAGAGCGAGACTCTACGATAACCGGAAGCTTCCTTAAGGGTGAGACGCGAGAAGATATGACCGGACTGATTAAGATGGTGAATAAGACGAGAATAAATAACGAAATCGTGTTGTTATCAGAACAAGCCATTGGAGATGCTTTTTTGTATTATGCCAAGATGGGAGAAGAAGAACATTAGGTGCGAATTTATAGTAAAATCAATGTCGTCGAACTAACCACACGTCGTATCAAAAGCACATGTGAACGTTGCTAGTGTATTTGTTAATAATAATTTACAAAACCCCTCGTTTTGCATCTCTCTAATATTTTACTATTATCAATCGCTTTAAAGCCATGTTATTACAAAGTCACTAAAGGTTGAATATATTATCCGGGTTACGAGTTTGATACAGGCTCTACTCCAATCTGATATGAAAAAATTGGATGTTTGGAAAATTCAGATCAGGTTATAAATAAAAACTCCAATCCATGGACAAAAAATTCATGCATGTGTATTCATATTGATTAGGGGAATAACGTATCTAATTACAACAACACAATTATTTAATTTATATCAAGAACTATAGTTACAAGAACAATCTGAACTAGGGATATTGGTATTGCAACATCAAACCCTCGCCAACTACACCAAACTTCTCGTATTTATAAATTACAAAATTCCTCGTTTTGCATCTCTATTATTATTTTATTTATCTTTTGCATTTTCTTTGAACCGTGTTAATACCAACTAACAAAAGGTAGAACTAGAGTATCTCATAAGAATGCCTTACCAAAAAATAGAAAATAAATAAAAGGTAAAGAAAGAGAGATTGAAGAAATATTAAGAAAAAATGTTGGGAGATTAAACCATTTGCTTTTTTCTGTGTTACAATTTTTTAAGAGTATAAATTGTATACAATTCCTTAATTAAATTATATTAAAATAAAAATGTAAAAGTAATTAGAAATTTAATGATTTTGCCATCCTAAATAAAAATATGACATAAATTAGGGCTGTCACGGTTCAGATATCTGGAATATTTGTAGGTACCAGGATCCGGATTCTTATCCGGCAGATCTATGTTTTTTACTATTTTTATCCGGATATGGGGTTTTCGGATATCTGGGTATCAGATATTTTTCTAAAAATTGTAATATCCGGTTAGATTTACGGATCCGGTTTTTGATCCTTAAAATAAATAAAAATAATATTAAAATATATAAAATATCAACAAAATTTTTAAAATAAAAGCATATATAATATCTATTTAGTTATATCTATGTTTACTATTACAAAATATATATAAATTTATATATATTAGTATAAAAAATATAATAAATAAAATTTATTTTTAAATATATATTTCTATTTTTGAAATAATTATCAATAAAAACTATGGATCCGAATATCCGGATTAAAAATTTGAGATAACCAGATTCGGATTCGGTTTGTACGGATCCAATATTTTACTATTCGGATTTGGCTCCTCCAAATATCTGAACTTTTGGTACAGATCCAGATCAGATCTTAAATCCAATCCAAATCTCGGATAATAAGTCTCAGGTTTAATATAAACTCTATAATTTTTTCCCCGAGAAATTGGGATCCGCCTAGTAAAACTTAAATCCACAACTGGAAGGAAACTTATACTTAAATGGATTGGGACTAGCACTGATATGTGTCAATCACGAAATACTTTAGAAACTTCTAATTACATAAATAAATTGTCAATACAAAACTTCTTATTCATACATAAATAAATTATAAAACTCTCATGCGCGCAAGGCCGTGTCTGACATATGTAGCAGGTAAATTTTTTTTTGGCCCCTTTTAAACAATTTATTTCGAAAAATACACACAAAAAATATAATGATATACCAAAGTTGGAGTTCGAACCCTGTTCTTTGCAAACTTTACCGAACTGGTTCTACCATCTAACTTAATGCTTGATTAGCCTCCATCGAGTCACAGACCTGTAGAGCTAAACATTTTATTCGTTAAATTTGATTCGATTCGTCATTCGTTTCGATTCGGTCTAAAAATTCCGTATATCCATAAGCTTTTGAAACAAAGAAACTAAAAATCAATATCCACTAAAATCGAATCAAGTCACAAATATTAAAATTTTAGGAAGCGGATATCCAAGCTGATCCGGCAATATATAAATACATATATATCTGATTATATTTAAAGTTTTAAATGTATAAAACAATATAATAATTATTCTAGCATATGATTTGACAAATTCTATTCACATTATTACTTACATAAAAGTATTACATAAAATGAAAAGAAAACATTTATAACAATTATATTTTTTTCTTAAAATTTGTGTTATTATAATTGTTAACTAAGTTTAATTTTTTTTAAATATGTGGATTCACTACTTCTTTTAATTTTTATGTTATATATCATGCAAAAAGATAATTTTACAAAACAAAATTGTATAGAATTTTTAAGATTATTTGTATTAATCAAAATAAATGTGATATCCATAAGTATTTGTAAATATCCACAAATACTTATTTATTTTCTGGATATCCATTTTCCGAATATGCGTATTTTTCCGAAGCAAGGCAAATCGAAAAAATTAGATATCTGTAACATACTAAGCAAATCACAAATACCTTCAAAAATCTGGATATTCGATATGCGCCGAGGCCTACGGCAGCAGTTAGTGAGTGCTTCCTAATTCTCAAAGTAGACAATTTTCGGGATAAAATTGAACAATTTGTTGCTTATTTTTTTTACAACAAAATCTCCATATTATTTTAGAGTGTTTGTCGATTTTAGACTAAACAATTTCGTCAAAAAAGATTTTAGACTAAACAAGAATTTTATAGTTTACATGGGAAGTTATTTTTCTATTTACACACTTTTGACTTGGAAGTTTAGACGTCCATTACTGCCCGTTCGAGTCTACAGATCAACGCAGTAAGATATAAATCTTTGTACAAAAATCATAAAAATATTGACATAACAAAGAACAAAAATGATATAAATATAGTAAAAGTTCTATAATTAATAATATTAGAATTATGATATTTTATTAATTTATAAATTATTAATTTATAAAAATTTCTTTATTATATATTTTAAATATTTTTGTTATAAAATAAGAAAAATTAAATTTACCGCCTATACATTAACTAAGTTTTATAAATTTGACTTTTACATTGTTTTTATTATATTATTGGTGCCTATGAAATATATTGTACAGAATTAAAATATAGTTTTAGATATAATTTTACATTAAGTAATTATATATAATTCCATTGTTAATATAAAACAAAAGAATAATACTTTATTTTACTTATATATATATATATTAATTTATGATTCTAATGAGAACATAATTTAAATAGATTTTTATAAAAAATATTATTTTATTATATTATAAATTTCTATCAAGTTTCTAATCAGTGTAAATCAGAAGTAAAGAAACTTATTAATTTTTTCGTGTTTATTAATTTATGAAATATTAGTTTATAGATTTTTTTTTGTATTCCACATTTTTAATATTCAGTATAATAACTATAAGAAATGAAGGGGAGCTCCTATATTTTTCATGTTAACTAGGGATATTGGTATAAACAGTATGAACCAGAATTATAAGTACAACACTGAAAAACTTTAATTAATCACTAATAAAATAGCCAATAAAATATACATACAAAACTGAAAAGTTAGACTTATTTAAAGGAAACTTGTATAACACATAAAATTATGTGTAGATATATAATGAAGTTTTATTTTCTCGGTCTCGCTGTGGCATAGTCCAAATAATAACAATGTGCCAGAAATATTCTGAATTTTCTGATTCTAAAGTTTACTCTGCTATTATAAGAAAGCTTGAAAATTGATTTCTCAATTTTTATTCATATGGATTAAAACTTATGTAATTATGCAATATTTTTATTTAAATTTCTCTTCTCTAACAATTATAAGTACAAAAACAACTAAGTTTTCCACCAGCTTTGGAATTTTTGAGACATTTTCCAACTCCATTGTATCCCGAATAACATGATAGACCACAATCAGAAGACTGGCAATAATTATGTTCATCGATGATCATAGTACACAATTTATTGGGATTTTCCTTTGTTTCCTGAGCCACCGTAAATACTACAAAATAATATGTTATGAATTGTCATTTAGATAGTGTATATGTGCATGCTTAGATATTTCATGTAATTATTGTAGAAAACTTTAAAATTAGATATTATGAGAATGGAAAAATCAAATTACCTGAAAACACAAACATAAATATGAAGAAATACGAACACAATAATTTGGCCATGATTAAAATCAGAACAACAAAAAAAAATATTTGTGAATCTCAGATAACAAGAGAACTTTTTATTTGCTTTGATTTTTATTTTATATAAACAATTGTGTTCTATGCTTGTGTTTATATAGATGTACATAACATCAATGCCATAAACATAGGAAGACAATAAAGGAGAATAAATGAATATTATAATATTCAAAGCTGACTACATTAATTCTCTTAAACTAAATTGACTAGAATAATTATTATATGTACATATATTCAAACTCTAATATATTAAAAGAGAATCATTTATAAGAAATGTGTTCACACATTAATTGATATGTGACAGTTTTGCAACTATTTAAAAATTAATGTGTTCACGTACTATTTTTTTAATCTCTAGTGCATATATTTTAATGTATTTATAGACATATATTTTAATCAGCTCATTTGATTTCTTGTATTTTTTATCTTTTGTATTAATAAATTGAAGTTTTCTTCGTACAACTACTGAGTGATTTCTTTGTTGACAGAAAGTTACAAATCATTAAAATTTGCATCAATTAAAATGATGTAATGAAAACATTTTAAAAAATGAAAAGTTTTGTTTATGAGTTAAGGATACTGAGGTTGATAACACTGCATACAAAATCGGATCTTTAGGTTAGCCAAGTATTTCTTTTTTGTTACAGAGTTTTTATATCAGACCAATAATTAGAAACAAAATAAAATTGCTAGAATAAATCAGAAGTTGGAAAAACTTTAAAAAAAAAAAAACCGCAAAATTTGCTGCGTACGCATGTCCCCATTGGAAGAGATTATTTTGTTTTCGACGCCATTCTAACTCCTTTTCACTCAATTGTATAATGTTTTTATTGTATTTACCAATGATTTTATAAGAAAATTTACATTATTGGTTATTGAGTAGGTCAATTTTGCAACATGTACAACAATATTGACACGACACCCAATTATATTTTATATTGTTTAAGTAAGATATAATAATTACATATGTAAAATAAGCACAAGGTATTGTTTTATATTCATTTTATTTTGCTTTATATTAGTAAAAAAAATAAGTTTGGGTAAAATATATGATCTGAAGAATCAAACCGAACTTGATTTGGATGTAATATTAAACACAAACTAAAACTGATTAAGTACTCAGATGAATCTAAAATTTTAATATATGGGTAACCGGACCTGCATCCGATCTAAACTAAAATATTACGGATACCAAAAATATTTGAATCACAATTATATACTTAAATATATGAATTATTTTTAATTTTATATCTATTAGATAATCAAAAATTGAAAATATCTACAAATCATCAAAGTAGTCACAAGAAAATATATAAAAAAACAAAAATGTTCAAAAACTGAAAACATCCAAATATTTAAATTGAAATAATTTTATGTGTAATTAAGTATTTAGTCTAACATAATTCAAAATCTTATGTTTTATATTATTTTAATTTACGAAATTTTGAGTGCTTATGTATATTTGATTTTTTAAAAATAAGTTACATACTAAAAAGTAGGTCTCGGCACGAATCAGATATCCGAGTTTTTGAAGGTATTTGTGATTTGTTTCGTATGTTACGGATATCTAATTTTTTGATTTGCTTTTCTTCGGAAAAATACGGACATTCGGAAAAATGGACATCCGGAAAATAAATAGACATTTGCAGATTTTTACGAATATCTCATATGTTTTGATTAAGACAAATAATCTTAAAATTTTGATACAAATTTGTTTTATAAAATATTTTTTGCATGGTATATAAGATAAAAATTAAAAGAAATAGTGAATCTGCATGTTTTTAAAACTTAGTTAATAATTATAATAACACAAAACTTAATAAAAATATAGTTTTAATAAATGTTTTCTCTTTATTTTATGTAATACTTTTATGTTAGTAATAGTGTGAATAGAATTTGTCAAATCCTATGTCAGAATAATAATTTTATACATTTAAAACTCTAAATATAACTTTTCTATATTTTTAAATCAATAGGATTTTAGAACCGCAATTAATGTTTTTGAATTTCACAATTTTTCATTATTACTTGATAAAAGTTGCATTAAAGTATAAAAATATATATATTTATCTCTGTTTCATAATAAGTGTCATTTAACTTTTTTTCTTGTTACATAAAAGTGTCACTTTACAATTTTAATGTAAATTATACTTATTTTCAGTTGAAAATTAACTAAAATTTTATTAACTTTATAAATAATTATATTTATCTCAAATACTATTGGTCAGATATGTGTAATTAATAACAATTTACATATATTTCAGTTTTCCAATATGTGAAAAATATTAAAGTGACATTTATTTTAAAATATGGAAGAAATATCTTTTGTAAATTTTTTTTCCTAGAACATTCATCTTT
The DNA here is from genome assembly GCF_000801105.2 of Raphanus sativus. NCBI lineage: Eukaryota > Viridiplantae > Streptophyta > Magnoliopsida > Brassicales > Brassicaceae > Raphanus > Raphanus sativus. Next base: position 35,060,612 of record NC_079512.1, read on the forward strand.
TTTAAACTAACATACTACATATTCATGGCACCTGTTCTATGGTGAAAGTTTACTATATGTTTTATTTCCCGTGTATATTTTCATTGAACTTTTCATAAATGTTAACTATTAGTTCGTGAAATTTGGGTCGAAATTCTAGTCTCTAGAACCACAAAATCCTTATAGATTCACTGAAGCATGATTAAAGCATGTGACTAAAAGAATTATGTAGCTGATTACCTCGACTCCATGTATTTGGAGGATATGATACAATAAAGATATTTTATACTCCTAAAATTCAACTATTTTAAAATGGAAGTGACTTTTTGTTCTTTTTGAAATTCGAATAAGGTAGAATATCCAAAGCATACCAAAACAAGCATAATATATTTGACTATATTTGATTTTCTTACTATGTCAATATCTTTTTCTTTTCAAATCAACATATACAAAATTAATATCTTCACATTATAATTTTAAGATATGCCTCCTAGAAAGAGTTTTTCTATCAACAGCAAAGTTAGTTATCTATCCCATTCTCTCCAAACAAACAATAAGTATATCCATAATCCTCTAACTGTTATCATGGCAAAACTGTTTTGTTCGTATCTGTTCATCTCATCTCCATGTTTGTTCAAGCAAGAAAGAAGCTATAAAATTAATAGTAATTCTTAAATTTGATCCTTTAAGCAGAATGTTTTAAAATAAAAACCATTGAGATAAGCATCTAGATCCTTTAATCAGAATGTTTATAAGAAAACCATTGAGATAACTGTTTTGGTCCACAATAAAAATATGATTCGAATGTGATTAGATAGGTAGAAGAATAGTTGATTAGATATACGATAATATATTAGTTGACACCGATCATACATTTTATTAGAATTCTATGTGTATATGCTTTTTAACTAATTATTTGAAAATAGAATATATCTCGCACGTTTATGTAAATATACACTTAAATCTACTTTTAAGCTCTTTTAAAATTCTGTTTGTTTTTAGCTTTTTGGGCTTTGCCAAGTTCAGATGGAACCTATATAAGAACATGTAGTGTGTGATCTTCAATCTTACCAAGCCATGCAGTTTTCAAGAATGCCAACCACCTTGTATTCAGAACTACAAGGGGAATGGCATTTGTATCGGAAAGCCTAACAGTATTTGCAGTTGTGTTTACATTTGCTAAGCTTATATATTAGAATGACCGAAAATCTTGGGCCTTGATCGCTTCACACTTCTGAGAAGGTTTAAAAGTGACCAATATCCAAGTTTGGGCCTTGAACTCTTAGACATTGTTACACTAAATCATTCTTGATGCTAACCCAATTTACATAAACTTTGTACATCATCGGTTTTAGTCCAATCTCGATTAGCAATGTCGCTGGATAATAAAACTTTTGTAAGAATTAGCCTTGTGAAACTAATTGATCTGACCTTCCTTTTTATTGTCTTATGTTCTTGTATTTATGTTTCCAATTCCATCCGTTATGAGGACTACTTTGTTTCAGGTTAATGAAATATGATGATGTTAAAAAGCGTTATACAAAAAAAAAGATAACATTTGACCCAAATATTTTTTTAAATAATAATAATTAAAGAATGAAATAAATGAATAATCAACACAGCTTAAAGACAAAAAAATAATAAATAAATAAATATGATACAGACAACAAAGATCGTTGTCTATACATCTTCCTTTCAGTTTTGATTTTCACATATCAAATTGATCAAGAAAATCAATAAAAACCGAAATTAAGCATCAGAGTAATCTTGGATCGGCCTTTGTTAAGGCAAAGCGTATGTGTCATTTAAGTCTTCTGTTTTTTTTTCATGAGAGGGAGCTTTGGTCGTCGTGACAAAGCTCCTTGCGGAGCTTACGAGAGAAGAGCTGACACGCGTCGACGCTTAGGTCAACGGCAGCTGATAGAGCGACGAATAGAGCTGCGTCCGCCATGCAAGTCACGTGCTGTGCTCCCACGTACACCACGGGCTTGCTCACTTTCCCTTCTCCTTCGACGCTGGATCCCATCACGAACCCTTTCACCGGCGATGATCTTGCCGGCGACTCTCCTTGTCCACTCACTCTCCTGTCGATGATGAACTTCCCCCCTTGCTTGGTGCTCATTGTCCCTGTCCGATTAACATATCAATTATTAGATATCACAATACCGTGATATGTAGGTTACCAAATAATGTAGTGTCGGTGGGTAAATTTGGATATTAAAACTGTTATTGAAAGTGTTAATAGTATATGGACTAATTTTAGTAACTCGGAGAGTGAGAACAATTTTCAGTATCTATGTATACATAGTAATTAAACATGTCTATTTAATGTATATACTTTTAAAATAACTTTGGCTACTTTTTGTTTTGATAACTAATAGATTTTGGATGATAACATGTAATTTCTGGATGTGTAAAACTATAACATGCAGGAGGTGATTGGAACATGAAGTTAGAGTTGTGGAAATCTCTATTTTTTCAAAAGCTCTTTTATAAAGCAATCATGTTTTATCTTTAAAAATTAAAATTATAAAATGAAATATGTTAATTTTGGAAATCAGTTTTCCTAAAGCTCTTATTTATTATTTTGGATATCTTTGAAAATAAATTACCAACTAAACCTGTAGTATTAGTTTTGTCAGAAGCATTACTCTATTGTGTAATCTTTAGAATTTATTGATGATGTTTTTGGGTGAATATTAACACTTGGTCAACTTCAGATATTTTGAGTAATGAGTTCGAGTACTTTGATATTTCCTAAGTTAATTTGAGTTTCCTAAGTTAATTTGAGTTTCTTCTTAAAGCATTGATATGTATGTATGCTGGCTTATAGCGACCCAAATAGATAGTGGACAATCTGGGCCAGGCACCGGACCCAATATAACTAACATTATCGTATGTTTACGATAGAAATATATATAGTAGTACATGGTATTACCTTCAGCAATAGAAACGCCGGTGCTAGTACTGTTATCCGTCACGAGCTCGAACTTGTAACCCAATCCATCAACGGCTCCTCTCTCACGCCATGCCTCGAGCCGTCCCCAGGGTTTCCAGCTGCTGACACAAGTTCCATGTGGCCTTAAGATGAGCCACGCGCCTGGGTTGGATCTAGAGACTCGGTCTGATCCTGGAGACGCCACGAAAGGAGTGATCATGGAAGCAGCTGCTACAAGAGATCCAGACAAATCATGGATCGTTATCATCCAACCTTTTCTCTCTCTCGCTTGTTTCTTCTCCCATTGGTCACCTGACAATGTTCTTGTGATCCATCCTCTGCTACTATATGTAAAACCCGAGGGTAAAGACCTGAAAAAAAAAAGACATGAATTAACTGATTTTGTTATATTCAAACATTTATTATGTTGTTATAGAAGTGAAACATGAGTTGGTTATAAAAATAATAATAATAATAATGAGTTGGTTATTACCGAGATCTTCCGTTACGGTCGGAGCTGAATTTGCAGCTGAAGACAGGCTGTTTAATATTCCCTTGAATCTGGTAAACCACGGGACTACATTCCGGTTCGCCTCCGAACTGAAACACAAATCGAGGATCCGGTTCAGCACGGACCAATAAATGTAACCGAGCAGACGGTTTGTCTCCATCTCCGCCTAGTTTTTTCCAGCCGTTATGGAACGCGACGGTTCTTGAAAGCGCCGCCGCGAGATCCACAGCTACTTCCACTCTGCCTAGTAGCTTCCCGGAGGCGACGCCGCAAGTGTGTCCCGTACGGCCGGCGTAGACGGAAACTCTGAGCGAGATCTTCTTACCGGAGACTCTTCGGACCGCGTCGGCGTCTAAGTGGAATCCCGGAGCTGAAGTTGAGGAATCAGGCGGAGAGGAAGCGTCCGAGATGGAGGAGAGAGGGAGAAGCGCTCTCTGCGAAGGAAAATGTTTGATCCGGAGTTTGCAGTAACAAGGCGTCGCGGAGGGATGCACTTCGCCGCCGACTTGCTTGTTTGTCGCTATCTCCGGTAGTCTGAGAGCTAGAGAATCTATTGTAAGTCGTACAAACGGACATGGATCCATCGCATAAGAATCCTTGGAGCTTCTTCTTGCTTGCTTGCTTGGAGTTTTGAAAATGGTTTTTTTGTTATTTAAAGAAGAACGAATAGTTGATCTTTCATGAGGTGAGGGTGGAAAAAAATGTGTCGTACGTCGTCGGTCGTCTTCTTGCTGGTTCTCGTTTATGTAGCAACATGAGAATAGTGGGGCCAATAAGTTATCTATTAGTATAAGTTTATTAAGCTATAGCAATAATTTCATTTCATTTTCATTGGCCATCTTTTTTTTTATTTTTCATTTATTGCGAGAAATTCGGCGGTACAATAAAACAATTAATCGTTTTCATTATTTGGTAATTTTGTTTAGTTTGTTTACATTGTTGTTGAGGCACAAATGTATCATGATTCATGAATCTCGCATACATTTATTATAATTTTAAAATAAAATAAAAAATTAAGACCTTATTGCATGTTTAAATTTTGATTAATCATTGCGATAAAGACAACCACAATTATTAATTTAAATTAATAGTATTTTTAATGAAAATAATTAGAAGGATAGAAGCCCTACTTCTGTTTGGTAAGGAAAAAATATGCTATAAGATTACATAAAATACTAAAAATGTAGGGTAAACGTATAAAGTATCCACCTCTGTGCAGAAAAAATAGTTTTAACGTAATTTTATGAAAACGCAAAATATGAATTTATATATTTGGAAAATAGATAAATAAATGATGGAAGAATCGAAATTCGAAACAGAGCAAGCGATGAGTTTGCATGGAGGGGTTCACATGGGCCCATTTCCAGCTGTATTGAGTTGTTCGTGGGTGGCGTGACGGTAATTTGGGCTAACTATTGGGCCACTAATAAAATAGGTAAGGATATAAATTAATACTTCACCCTAACGCCGTCAGGATCATCGGCGGGAGAGACGGAGGAGCGACGTGGCACGCTGGCTAATTTTGTCGTCTTCTCCCCGATTTGTTCGGCGCGTTAGATCCTCCTGTTTGTTGACGGCGCCTTAGGTGCTGACTGGTTTTCCCGCTACCACCCGCAAACGCAGCTTTTGCGGTTCATAGCGGTTGTTGGCGTTTCGAAACAATCACAGAAAACGCTACAAATCGCTTCAAACCGCTCCGAACTTCTTAAAATCAAAAGCTGGTTCCAGCTAGCGTTTGCGGTTGCGGGCGGTTGCGGGAGGATAAATTTTTTTTCTTTAAAAACAGAATAAATAAATATAATACTAAAAATATCCAATAAAAAATTTCAATTGAAATAATAGAAATTGTAAAATGTATTCATATTATATTTCAATTTATATTATAAAAATTCAAAACTAAAATATTTTCTATAAATTTTTAAAATTGAATAATATGATTTTATAAATATAAATTTTATATTTATCATATTATTATGATTTTTAATATTTTTATAATTACATAAAATGTAAATATTGTTAAATTATTATTTAACAGATGTTGTGTTTGGTAGTTTACCAGTCATAAGAGTCCCGCAAACGCAACAATTTCTAACAGTTGTACCAGTCGTACAAATCTCTAAAAAACGCTTAAAACCGCAACCACCCGCACCCGCAAACTCCCGCAACCGCAACCGCAACCGCTGCGGTTACACCAGTCAGACCCTTAGTATAGTTGGTGGCGTTTGACTGACATTTATCATAGAAATTGTTACTTAAAAGTTTTTGCTAAAATAATCTCTTGTTTTTAGTTGTTTAAATCCCGACGACAATAATAAATATTTATATATGTATTTTTTTTACAGCAAAACATATTTTATTTATTCGTCAATTAACTCGTTGTTTGTTTATATATAATATTGAATATCCATATCCAGAAACCACATGGAGAATATTTGAAATTTCTACCAAACTTAAATTAATTTCATGAGTAGCTAGATAGCAATACAACCAATTAAAACACGATATATATATTCATCAGACATATAGACGCAAAGGAGCCCACGTCCTGCATGAAGATTACACTATTAAGACCGACCTTGGAAAGAGATGGCTTACTGTCTAAGCAAAACAAATAAAAAATGGATTGAATTTAATACATCTAGAAATACGAAAATGAAACATCAAGACACAATTGCATCGAGTGTACACTCATCGTCGTTTTCAAGTTTATACGCATTTTATTACTAAAAAAGTTTATATGCATTTTTTTTGTTTTGAGTATTTTTTTCTTCTTGATTCAAGACTTCCGTCACGCAATAGTCAAACTGTTGTGAGATCGTCTATTCATTCATAAAAGTAGTGTTGCTAGTTGCTACAAGCCTACACGTAGTTTTTCATCTATCAATTTTGACTTTTGTTTCCAAAATACTAGTAAACTCTATCGTCCTATCATTTATTTGGGTCGTATCAATTAAATATTTATCTTTATATTGACAAAATATAAATGAAAATATTTTTGAAATTTTAATGGTATAACCAAGAAAAATATCTGGAAAGTTGCTATGATGCATCGTTTTCTGTCAACCGATGATACAAATCTATTTCAGGTCGAAAGCAACTCGTCAGTCCGTTTATAAAAATTATCGGATCGTTACATACTTATATACTATCTAGCTGTTAAAACTATACTTAATCACCCTTATAATTCTAATCATATATAGCATGCAAAACTCATTCATATCGTATGATTGATTGTTCATAAAAACCAGTCACTGGAGCAAGTTAACAATACTTAAAATTTGAAATCATATACAGGACATATATAGTTGACTTCAATTTTATATTAGAACCTTTTTCACTTTCTTTTTGATTAAGGATCAAGGAACTTGTATATGAAGCTTCTCTGGATTAAGTACAACGAATTGATTGTAAGTTGACTGTTTGTAGTTCACTAGTTACAGTATTATGGATCCTAAAGTATGGACAGGGGCGGTTCCTAGATTTATGGGGTTGAAGGCAATATTTTGAATTTTTTTGCAAAATAATTATTTGGATAAATTTGGGGTATAAATTTTTTTTTGAGGCTTTTTTCTATGTAATTGTTTTCAAAATTTTGGGTTTAAGGCCAATATTTCATTAAGCTTTGCTCATAGAGCTGGCCCTGAGTATAGAATGTCTTCAAATAATAAATAATGTATTAGTAACAACAATTTTCCAAAATCTTCAAAAACTTGTATATGTTTTCAAAATTTCCAGAAATTTATCTTCATATTCCCCCATATAACATGATATACAAAAGAACATTTTGGAATCATGCATCATTGATCACGTCATAAACAATGCATCAACATTTAGTATCACGTGATAAAGAGGGACAGAAGAAGCTAAGAAGCATTTTGGTTGATAATATAAGAGAGTATTTTAAGTGGATTGTTACGAAAGTTATCTACCCTAATTGTTTTTTTTTTCTACCCTAATTGTTGTATATGAATGGTCACGAGACTCACTAGTCACTAGTTACTTCCCATGTTGGCATGTTGCCTTCACTGAACATTATTTTTTTGCCGTCCGAAGCGAATACTTATTTTAATTACCTTCTCTTTAACTTGGATATGTCATTTGTCAACCAGAAAAAACGAAACATCTCGATCACGAGCAAAGATATGGCTCTCTAAAATGTCAGCAAGGACATATTAAGATTCTCGTATATTTCGCATTTGGCAATATTAATATAAACAAGACATTTTCCCAAGTTGCCAGATTTTTCTGGGGTTTTATTTCTGATGAAAATTCATTGCATTTATATCAGCATTCAATCCCCTCAAATGAAAACAAGACCTCGAACAATCTATGCGCTAGGTAAGCTATACTACTAGGAACTAGGCACTGATGATCCAACTTACACCAGGCCCCACTTCGACATGGATTTTGCTGGGATTCGAATATGGTTTTGGAAAACCATGTTCGGTCATTTGCATCCCGAGATTCTTACCTAACGCATGCATTACTAAGGAAACCAATGTAAATGTGACTTAGACCATCTCCGACCATATTCTATTTTTCACTCTAAAATAGAGTTTAGAATAAGAAATGATTCAATGATACTCTATTTCTCACTCTATAATAGAGTGAAAAATAGATTTATTCCAAATATAGAGTAAGTTATTTTTTTTGTTTATCATTCTATTTTTTATTCTAAAATAGAATATCATTGAAGCAAACTCCATCTCTATTATAGAGTAAAAAATAGAATGAATCCTTGGAGATGCTCTTAATAGCCTATAATTTCAAAATACATTTGGAATGGTTTTAGACGCTATATATCATTTTCTCATCTAACCAATAAGTATCACTACTGAATCTTTAAATCAAGAATTGTAGAAACATTTTTTTTTACATGATAGTACCATATACATTATACACACTGAAATTGTATGCTAACACTTCTAAACTAAAATTTTCTATGTTTCATCGTTTTGGCTGGGATGTCACAAACTTACCTAGTTACCTTATCACTCCTTTCAGTTTAACTAATTAAAACATTATTATCAACTGTGAGTTTAGCTTCATACGCACAATTTTTTTTTCCATACGTGCAATTTCCTTAATTTACAGGTTGGAAAAAGATCGACATATATAAGGCCCTCATCAAATTTTTCATGGTTTATTAAGATCACAAGAAAACAACTATTCCGACAATAAACATGCGAATTACTGTAAATTACTTCTTTGCAATTTAACAAGCTATATCTTCTTTTTCCCCTCCTTTGTCTTTTTTCCTTGGTTATAAATTGATATTATTTTGTTCGCTTTTATATGCATCTTTCTAACACTTATTCACTTTGACATTTTTTTGCCTTTCTTGCAAAAATGTCGTTTTCTTTGCTCCCCCTTTTACGGGATCCAACTTATCACAATGTAATGGAATTGCATGTTCCTCTATTTCTATTGGCAAGTTCCATTTTAATGTCACCATAATATATAGGTCTAACAACACAAAAAGGACCAATACCCCTTTTATCTTTTCGAAGCTCGTTTTCAACATTTACGCCTGGTTCTGAAAATCGGATGGGAACTGTTGAACCTTAACTTGCTCTTCTATCTGGTTCTGTATTTGTGTTAAAAAGCGAATTTGAATTAAACCAGTAAACTCAGTCAAAATTAATCAAAATTGTAAAAACTGGTTACTCTGTTCGATATTAACATCCGGTTTTCGATACTAGTTTTTCTCAAATTAAAAAAAGACTGCAAAGTTTAAAATAGTACATAAAAATCATATTGTTTTTAATATCTAAATAAATTAGTTTTCACTATAGTTTTACATTATTTTTGAAATTCTCATTTTATTTTCATATTATTTTCAGACGTTAACAATGATAAATTATTATAAAAATCAATTTATAGTTATGCACATATGTATACACATATAGTTACTTAATTTAAAATTAGATTTAATTTTAAAATTCAGTTAAACTGAATGGACTGATCTGATCATTAACATAGTTATAATGTCGAGTCAGTGTCTGGTCCGATTTTCAAAAAATTGTATTTATACTATTCGTTTTTCCGCGTTTTATTAATATTTGAATATTTCGGATTGGAGAAATCAAATTTTTTGCCATAAAAATAAATTAAATCTATTGTTATAAGCACTTTAAAGGTTAATTTCTGTAACAGAATAGAGAAATTTATGAACAAAAGAAAAAGATAAAATAGAGAATATAGTATGGTCTCTAGTTTTTTTTTTTGTCTTTGAGCATCGAGACTTATTTACGTGATGATGCATGAAACCTACTTAAATAGCCTCCAACGACCAAGAAAAGCTATAGAAATAAGGAATATTACAAATTTACAAGGAACTAATACTTTAGAATCATATATGATCATGAATATTAAATCTTATAACGCATCTAACAACTCACATGATCTACCATGCTACATTTTATTAAACATTTTTAACTACTTAAGCACTTGACAGTACTCTTCAATCAAGCTTATTTTCTGATATAGTCCAAAAGAAACCAAGTGGCATATCTACACAAAGTGATCCTAGACAAATGCATATCAATTTATAGCTCAGATTAGGCCCCTGTCATATCTTATTTTAGTATCTTTAAACATGTGTTTGTTGTATGAATACATACGATTTGTATATCTAACCTATAATTTTACCAATAAATTATCCAGTTGAACGCATACCTAAGAGCATTGCACAAGTCACTTAGAATCATATATCAAAAAAATCAAGAGAGAGGTGAGAGAAAGTTTCTCTCCAGAGTCTTTCCCCCTCTGTTTCCTCTAATTTTAGTGCCGCCGTAAACTCTGTTCTCTCTCGCGGTGGTCGGTGTTTTATTTCTCTCCGGTCACTGCAGGTGGTTTAGCTCGTGTTGTTTTCGTCTCACATCCATTTCGTTCTCTCTTCATTCTCTCATCTTTGCAAAGTGCTTCTAGATCTAAAGGAGCTTTTCCACCGGATCTGTTAGAAATCAAAAGCGTCTTTGTTTCTCGGGAACACCGGCGAGACGAGAAGATAAGGAGGACCCTTGGATGCCTTGGATCTTCTTGTAGTCGCCGTCTGCCCTCGGTCTGGGTCAGATCTGAGATCCGAGACCCGTCGGAGCCTCTGAAGGGTCGCTACCATCACGTTCCTCCATCGTCGTCTCGCTCCAGTCGGTATCTTCTATCGGTTAGCCCAAGGCGTTTGTAGAGATTCTCCGCTCAGCTTCTGAGTGTAAGGTGGTTGTAGACGCACCACCGAGGACCTATGTCACCTAGTTCACGAGTCAGCATCCATGACGTTCCTCCGATGATCGATTGAGTTATCCTTCTAGCTACCGGCGTCGTTCCACTAGGGTCTTGAGAACAACCTCTCGTGGTGGCTTCAACTGCTTCAAGGTGTAGTTCGCTCTCGTCATTCTCAGTCGCCTGTTTTCAAGGAGTTTTCAACCTCTTCCGTGCTTCATCTCCCTTTTGCCAAGGCTCCGACAGTCCGATTGAGTGTCTCTGTTGTCTCTGCTGTATCTTTTGTGTCGCGTAACCGGATAGGGAGCATATTTTTCGCTTGCGCCTGACCGTAACTTGAGCTTTATCTTCAGCAGTATAGCCACTGGTCTTCACTCCATCCTCTATTGAGATAGCTAGAGTCTAGTTTTGTCGACGTCCTCCTCCAGAGGTCCTCAAGCGGAGCTTCGGGCGTGAGCCAGCCGTCCCCGTCGATACCTGCAAGGAGCCACTTCGGTGAGTGCTCGGCTGATCTTACCTCTTGGCTATTCCTCTTGTCTCAGCAGGTTTGTTCAGGCTAAGCAAGAAGATTTTGGTTAGGGGTTTTAAATTGTTGTCTCTTGTTCATTGTAAATTAGTTTCAGGCTTTCTATTGCTAGAAGTTTGAACTAAATCACCTAGGTTCTTAAAAGTTTTTTAATTTTTTTACGGACTCTGAGAATCTGAATGGCTTTTATAGCAGATTTTGGTTTCAATTTATCTTGTAATCGAACCTTCATTCTTTCCGGAGTAATGACATTTACAACTTAGCAAAAAAAAAAGAGCATTGCACAATTAAATGGACGTAAAATATAAAATAAAGGGTAAAAGATAGTGATAGATAATACAAAAGATCAAAGATAGTGATAGACTTTCTTACAATCCTACCGCCTTCACAATATACATCAACCAAAGCAAATTGTGTTGGAGATATCATCCTCACATATTGTGATTCTTATCATCTTTAAATATAAAAAATACAGTAATATTTCTTCCTCTTCCACTTCCACGCGAACAAAATACTTTAACACAAACTGGAAGGATGTAAGCATGAGTCAGCAGACAGGAAGTGATACCAAATCGGGTCAAGATAATCTGGTTGGGACCCGTCACATGCACATGGACCTTCCCTACCTAATCAAAGCTAATAATAACCTCGATTCTCTCTTAATTACCTTTAATAATGAGCACATCACTGAAATAAAATAATTAATCTCAGATCTTTGATTCCGACCATGCTGAAGAAGATCATGCTCACGACATAATGCTAATGTTTCTCCAATTTTGATCTTCCTTGCGATTAGATTCTCTCTGCATTGTCGTTCCTTGTTTCTTGTTCATTTGTTAGGGTTCGTATTTATACATTATTAATGTTTTATTAAATAAACCCAAAAAAAGTTGTTGACGGGTTTAGAAACTTGTTGTAGTCTTATAAATGAAAAAAAACAGGAATTTATAAAAAAACAACAAAATATTGTTTAAAACTAGTGTTTTTAAAATCGAACCGATCTGGTGGTTGGACCGGGTTCAACCATGAACCGGGTATATAGTCGAGTTGGATCTAATAATTGGTTCAACTATAAACCAATTATGTGACCAGATTAGCTTCAAACTAATTAAGCTACTAAAACCATCAAAAATCTATAAATCATCTGTATGAACATAAAACTAGTTTATATTTATAATGTATTATGTTTAAAAGTTATTTATTATATTTACTAATATTAATTTTAAATTTATATACTAAAAGTATATTACACCAAATTATTAAATCAATCAAGTTTGATCTGATTGAATCATATTAAACTGTGACTTCGGTTCAGTTTCGGTTTTAAAAACACTTCTCAGAGCGTAATAAATGGGTGGAAGGAAAGCCTCCTCGGCCCAAGTCTCCTCGGCCCAAGTCAGTATCTAAAAGCCTAAAAGGGAGGGAATAAGTTAACACTCGGTGGACAAGAAGCCACTTTTTTTTTAATTACGCAAATTGGACGGAAATTCGCAACTATGATTAAACCAAAAATGTGATCAGTTGATGTGGAACTAATTGAAAGAAAACTATGAAAGCTTTACTTTGTGAAACTTATAATAAACGAAATTATACGAAAATTATGGAAAATCAGTTACTAGTTCATTTTACGAGTTTTTTCTTTTACCAACGATGAAAACGATAAGTGATTCGTTAATCAATTTCATCGTGTAGTCACATAGCCAACTAAATCATGCCACATCATTGACATGTATCATAAGAACCACGTGGCAAGATATGATTGGATATACTACTCCGTTGCCGAACAAACTTGTAGAGAAGCTGGAAAGAAGGTTCTAGGGGGAAGAAGAGTTTGTTCGGTGCTCTCTCTCTCTCTCTCAATAAACTTGGCTTCTTCTTCTTCTCTGCTTCTGAATCGATCCGATCTTGACGAAAATGTCTTCTCCTGGCGAGTGAGTCCTCTCTCTCTCTCTCTATAGATCTTCGCTTAGCGTCGATTCGGTTCTTATGTAGAAAGAGTTTTAGTTTCGGATCCTTAGGTTTCGAAATTTCATGAGTGGTTTTGATTTCGTTTAGATTGTTTTGGTTTTCAAATGCTTAGTTCGTGGCGAAAGCTAATTTTTTTACTATCTAATTATCAAATTGATATTCTTGTGAGTTGGGATCAAAGTAAGACCTATCTAGTGCGTTAGATGGATTTGAAACAGTTTCTTATACCAATATATTACTCAAATGTTGTGCCTTTCTCTTGTGGCAACACTATGTTACTTAGCTGATCTCGATGGCACTAATATGTATGCCTCAGAGCTAACACAGCTTATTACAAGTTTCTTAATAGCAGCACCTGTTGTTTTTTTGGTGGTGTTGATTGCAGATACTACAACTCACTTCCTCCAATAACCAAGGCTTATGGTACTTTGTGCCTCCTGGCTACAACTCTATCCCAGCTTGGCTTAGTTGCTCCTATTCACATTGCTTTGATTCCTGAACTTGTCTTTAAGAACTTCCAGGTGAAAAAAATAAGTTTTTTCTTTTTTTTTTCCACATAACTCTTTGTAACATTCCAAGTTGATCCGGTTTGATGTTTGCAGGTTTGGAGGCTGATAACGAACTTGTTTTTCCTTGGTGGCTTCTCTATCAATTTCGGGATACGTCTTTTGATGATGTGAGTATTCTTTTTTCATATATTATATGCAGTACGAAAGCTTTGCTTTTGGTAACATATCCTCTCTGAATTGATTGCGCCAGAGCAAGGTATGGAGTTCTACTCGAGAAAGGGCCTTTCGAAAGGCGGACAGCAGACTTTTTGTGGATGATGATCTTTGGATCCCTGACTCTCTTGGTATGTAAACCTCTCCTTACTTACCTGTTCGTTGAAAACTCCAGTGTATGTTATGGTATGCGATATTATCCGGTACATAGGCCTAAGAGATCCCAAAGCTGAGATAAATCTGAACCGTTCAAAGCTTTGAATAAGGGTTAATTGTTGTGAAGTGAGACCTGCTTTTGGAAGATGATACTCGCATTATTCTAAATCTCTGTTAAAAATGTCAGGTTTTATCAACCATACCGTTTTTCTGGACACCGTTCCTTGGAGTTTCACTTGTGTTCATGCTTCTGTATCTCTGGAGCCGAGAGTTTCCAAATGCCAACATCAGCCTGTACGGTCTTGTCAATCTTAAGGTATTTGAAAGTGTTTCTTTCGTGCTCATATTCAAGAACCCCACTCTTTGTGTACATAAGTGTTAATAGTTTATGAATAACACTCCACAGGCTTTCTACCTCCCATGGGCAATGCTAGCACTCGACGTTATCTTCGGTTCCAAGATCATGCCAGATCTTCTTGGCATCATAGCTGGACATCTGTACTACTTCCTAACAGTCCTTCACCCTCTCGCCACCGGAAAGAACTACCTGAAAACCCCTAAATGGGTGTATCCTTTTGATTCAGATTCCTGATTAGATTTCTTCTGTCTCTTTCGATTGTTGTTCTTTTGTGATCCCTTGACATTGTCAATAGTAATAAACTGGTGGCAAGATTTCGAATTGGAGCTCCAGTAGCAGCTGTTCGTCAAGCAGGTGGTGTAGGAGCAGTAGGATCCGGAACTGGAGGAGGAGCTTATTCAAGCGCTCGTGCCGCACCAGAGAGCTCCACCAACACAGCATTCAGAGGTCGATCGTATCGTCTCACCGACTGAACTCTCGTGTTCCTTGGTTTTTCAATCATCCCGTATCTTTTGAAAAGAATGCCACTGACAAGTAGCAGTTAGCTTTATGTGTTTTAAGCAGGTACAGTTGTTTTTGAGTATATGACTTTGTAGGTGGGAAAGAAATCTTTTGAGGGGGTTTTTAAAACAATGCTGTGTTCAGAATACTTAGTGCCCTTTTAAATGATCTCTACAAGAAAACTGGTCGACAAACAATATTTTATTCACCCAAAAAACAAAATAACAAAACTAAAGAGAGACATCTATGTAAAATTCGTGACACAATACAAAGAGTTTGGTCGGAACAAGTTATGATTAGCTATTGTTGTTGACCAATAGAAAATAATTATCATTTTGATTATCAGTAACAATTATTCCGGCGAAATTTAATCGTTATAAATAGAGAAAGGAAGAAAGTTAACGTGGCAGCTAAGGAAATAATGATGAAGCTATAACAAAGGCGAGACGTGAGCTAATTGAAATTATATTTTCGAAAAAATTGAGAGGTACGGCTGAGAATGCGTCTATGTAATTAAACGGTTGAGAATATCATTGTTGCCGAGTTTCTTTTATCTCTCCCCTATTTATCTGAAGGACAAAGTCCTCACGCTGTAAGATAACGCATTACAGAAAACGAAGAAAAGAAGAAGAAGATGTCGTGGCAAACTTACGTTGATGAGCATTTGATGTGTGATGTCGGAGACGGCCAAGGTCATCACCTTACTGCCGCCGCAATCGTTGGTCATGACGGTAGCGTTTGGGCACAGAGCGCTAACTTCCCTCAGGTAATATCGATTTTAGTAATGAGATTAACATTTGATCTTTGTTTTATTTAAGAGTTTTAGATCATGGATCCATGTTCTTGTTACATTCGATCAGTCTCTTATCGTGTTTGTTTGTATAAGCACATTTCTTGTGTATAGGCTTTTTCTTTTGTAGCCTTTTTATCGATCGATCCGAGGACATACTTCTACGTTATGGATCTAATTGTACCTAGTGAAGTTTTGGTATGAAGGAGATTTTTATTTGCTAAAATGATATGAAATCCCTCGATAAGTTCTTTTTTTTTTCTTTGCCAAATGGTTTCTAATCCCACGAGAAGTTCATTTGAAAACATGTTTTGTTACCAAACCAAGCATGCTTCGCTGTCTATATCTACATTGTACTTTTGTTTAATGTTTAAGAAAATGATGAATGGTCTCTCATCGTAAATATACCTTACTCTCTCTCGTTTATGACAGTTCAAGGCACAAGAGTTCACTGGTATAATGAAAGATTTTGATGAACCGGGTCACTTAGCTCCCACAGGGTTATTTTTAGCTGGAGCCAAGTACATGGTCATCCAAGGTGAGCCTGGCGCTGTAATCCGTGGCAAGAAGGTAATCTAACCCATCAATTAGCTTCATTATCAAAAAAAAAAAAAAAAAAAATTAGCTTCATTATCTGACATGTTTATCAGTACATATATGATATATATGCATGCTTGATCAAACAACAGTACATATTTTGTTGGTTTGATTCGATAGGGAGCAGGAGGCATAACCATAAAGAAAACAGGACAATCATGTGTGTTTGGTATCTATGAAGAGCCCGTAACACCAGGACAGTGCAACATGGTCGTCGAGAGGTTGGGTGATTACCTCCTCGAACAGGATCTCTAGGCCTCCATCTCATCAACCCTTCTAGAAGATTCCAACTTCCACATTATTTTCTTCTACAAACTAATATATTTGATTTGGTTTCTGGATTTTCTCTAAGAAGCTGGAGGCTTATTAATTATGTTTATTTAAAGAATATTGTTTTCCTCTTTCTTTTTCTTGGTTTCATACGATTCAATTTTTCGTAAACAATGTTTAATTAATTTGCTATTTGTTATTCTTTTTTTTTTTGCTTAAAACCTATTTGTTATTCTCTCTTGCTTTTAGGCGATTTGCATTGGTCTATCACATCAGTGTTTAACTAAATAGAATTACATCTGTCCATACAGCAACTAATACGCGTGTTAATTTTCAGCTTATAAAAATACATCTAGACGATTTAATTAATAAATCATAATCTTCAAAAAAAAGTTGTATGCAAAGAGTATGAGTTGCATACGTAAAATTAAATAACAGTCTCACAATAGTAAAAATACTTCAAACACTTACGCTGGCATTAGTGCACATTAAGAATATAATAGTTGAAGAGAATGATATCTAGTGCCATAATCAGTATTAGATCTATTAAAAATATGAGAAAATTGGAAAAAGAGACATTTTCAACTAAGATTTCTTGTTCCAAATGTTTGAGAACTTATGAGAGATTTATATAGGCAGAAATATGCACATCTTCAAATGTTAATATTGCTAACAGATTTTTTCCGTAAATGCTAATAGATTATGTACCATAATAAAATGATTTGAATTAATATCAGTATTCATTTTTTTCTTTTCGTTTTTGTTAATTGATTATATGATTTGTATTACTATTTAGAGAGAGAAATAAATATTTGGCAAAAAATATGTAAAAATTAAGAAAATATTAACAAATATTTGATAAAAAGAACAAAATAATAACAAGAAAAAGAAGAAAAATCCAAAAAATATGTATAATATGTATTGATAAATGAATATGATAATTATATATATATTATTTATTCCACAAGCATTTATTGTCACTAAATGTTTATCAATTATTACTTTACGAATAATTGCTCTTGCATTGCTCTATCCTTTAAACGGTCTACGCCCTCTATCTGGCAATTCTGGAACACCGCAGTTGCATCTCCGCAAATGAAATCGACTGTCCCCGTGATTTGGCATTCCCTGTAAAATTGCTGATACTTGTATGCATATAGAGTATCATGATTGGCGTCAATGCGGCAAAGGTAGAAGACTGCTCTATCAGAGCTCACTCTAAGAGCCACCGCTTGCCCCTTCTTTCGCCCAGCCGTGTCTTGTATGCAAATATCTCGAGCAACAAACCCTTCTCCACTAAGGCCTATAATTAAATCAATAATATCATTAGGGCTTCAAAAGTATAAAATCACTATGGATAAAAAGAAAAATTAACATTTCTACAAAGAAAAAAAGGATACCAGTACTACCAAGTGTTGAAGAGTGGAATGTACTGGCACCGTCTTGGCCGTTCAGATTACCCGTGAGGATCGTTTCGTGCAAAGGAAATATGAGCAATATGCTCATGAAATAGTTAGAGATGAACACAAAGATTTTAATTTTTTTTTGGGTTTTGGAAAACATATGAAATAGTTAGATTTAAAATCTTTAAACAGTTTCATTTAATGCGTTTGGATATCTTAAATTTGTTAGAGGAATTTGTCTAATCACTTGCATTATGATTTTTAATTAGAAGTTTGTGTGACTATTATTTTGTAAAGTCTAATGGAAAAAAGCAGGATAATGTTAAAGATAAACGTTTATACCTCAAGAGAACGTATAAACTACTATGACAACTGAACTTTTTGGACTATCTAAAGTATAAACTACCATGACAATTTGACTATCTAAGCAATATATACATGATTATCCTTTTCATCTTGCTTTGTATGAATCAATCTAAAGTGGATATATTTATGCTTTGCTAACGACTACGGCCTTGACACAGGCCCGGCCCAGTCATAAAAAAAAAAATATATGCTGTCTATTCTGTGCCGTTGACATTTTCGTCATGGTTCTAGCTTTGAGTTTTGTTGATCAGTTCAACAGATATAAATATTTGAACAAATACAAAATACGTAGTTATAAAGAAATCTTCTTCATCTTCTTTTTTTGCAAACAAAATCTTCTTATAGTATTGGAAAACAACAATAACTAAAAGGTTAAGTTGACAAAAAATAAAAAGGGTAATGTCGGCAAATCATTCCCATCCCACCTGTCTTTATTTTGTTCTAACAGCTCATGAAGATGTGGAATCTGATTTTCTTTCTTTTTTACAACAGAAAGAAGTATTATTGACATATAACGAAATTGTTCTGCTATTCTTTCTTCTCATACAGAACACAAATGTCTTGAGAATCTCAAATTATCAATTGTAAATTTTTAAGTGATTATTTATCTGTTTCAAAAAAAAAGTGATCTTGATAAAAAAACTATTGATTTATGGAAAGGAGAATAATAAATTGTAAAGGATGGACATAAATAATGGAATATTATTGTGTATGGCATACAATACAAGAGCATATCCACCCTTTAGACCAATGATGTCCATACTTTGACATATTCGCTATGGTTTTATGAATTAAAATCCAGTATTATTTATTTACGTAAAATTAATTCATAATCATTCTTTTTTTTTTCAACGGCAAAAAGAAAAACAAGCCGTGATTCCTTTTAGAAAACAGTCTCGAACATTTTCACATATATCACTAGACACTTGATCAAATAATTGTGTTCTTGGTCACAATTTATGAAATATGTCTTTATTGATCATTATATGTATGACATGAACATGGGAGAAATTATATGCTTTTCACTTTTTTTGAAAAACAAAACTTTATTAATAATGTAAAATCTAATGAACGAGATTTGATGTTACATATAAAGCATTTTCCTTTATCACGTTAAAAATTATCTATCAAATTAGTTATGTTCAACATCACACATAATTGATGTACTATTAATTCATTTCAAATAACAATTATAAATCAAATTTTAGACAAAAAAAAATTAAAGGGTGCTAACTTACAAAGAAGGGAGAAAAAATATTTAAAAAATCTGAATTTAATTTTATAAACATTTCATTAGTATTGTTAAATTAAGAATAAATTTTTAATTTTTATATTTAATTTATTTAAGAGAATTTTATTGGACGCCTAAAATCGTGTTATTTAATTCAAGTTGAAGCTTTCATCGAGTCCACGAACAAAAGCTTCACAAAGAAGAGAAAACAGAGAGAAAGAAAAGAGAGAGAAGAAACAATCTAGCCGGAGAAAAAGAGAAGAAAAGATGTCGTGGCAATCATACGTCGATGACCATCTCCTGTGCGATGTGGAAGGCAGCCGCCTCACATCCGCCGCCATCCTCGGCCAAGACGGCAGTGTCTGGGCCCAAAGCACCAATTTCCCTCAGGTTCTTTCTCCTCCGATCTTCCTCTTTTTGAAAACCTCCTCAGATCGTCTCTCTTCTTTTGGTTCCTGATCGGATCTGATGACTCTGGATCTGCTTTTTGACTTCATATAAATGATCGAATCAAATTTTGACTTGATCTAATGATAAAGGATTCAACTTTGAATGATTTTGACTTTGCTTAGTGTATTGTAACAAACATGCAAAGGATCTGGTGTATTACTGATCATTGCTTAAATCAGTTGAGAAAGCTCATTGCTTTATGTGTTCTTGGCTAATGTTTTAGTTGAAGACTACTGAGATAGATGGAATCAGGAAAGACTTTGAGGAACCTGGACATCTTGCCCCAACAGGGCTCTTCCTTGGCGGCGAAAAGTACATGGTTATCCAAGGTGAAGCCGGAGCTGTCATCAGAGGCAAAAAGGTAACATCTTTTCACTTGATCCGGACCGGACCTATGATCTGAAGTTTCATCATATGATCATCTTTGTAGGGACCTGGGGGAGTCACTATCAAGAAGACCAACCAAGCCTTTGTCTTTGGCATCTACGATGAACCAATGACTGGAGGCCAGTGCAACTTGGTGGTGGAGAGGCTCGGCGATTACCTTATCGAGTCTGATCTCTAAGTTTACACTTTTCAAAAAAAGTGCTTCAAACCAAAATTTCAACTTTAAGGTTCTTCTTTTACTACATAAAACACTCTTCTGCCGTGGTGTATTATGATTTGATTTGTGGTCGTGCATCAAAAACAAAAACCTAAACTATACTCTTGAAAATGATCTAAGAAACAAATCACCCTTTGTGTTTTTGTTTTGGAGTCTCTCTCTATTGTTCTTCTTGTGTTGTATTTCTTAATGTATCTCTGGTTTTCGATTTTAATAATAAAGTAACTCCTGTTTGGTATACAATTTTGAGTTTGTTAAGCGGCTCTGATCAGGCTCGGGTTATCTTAGTCTGTGATTTGAGATGATTACATTTGAACCACACAAATACTACTACACATCACCAAGGTAGTCTTTGAAACTAGTGGTACCAAAGGTTCTGTTAAATAACGGTTTAATTCACCTCAAAACTTAAACAGACAATAAGGGAACAAATGCATGCTGTCACCAAAGACTCAAACTAACTACAAAGCAGGGCAACAAAACAGAGACTGCAACGGAAACCACCATTTGTCTGTATCCTTCGCTGCTCGAAGAAGGTGAAGCCATGGGGGAATCAATGGCAGTTATGTTTCCCGTGATATTACCCGCCATTGTTCTGTTCATTCTGCGCATATAACAACATCACATCAGGTTTAGTTTTACCATAGAGGAATCAAAGAGAGAGTAAGGGAGAGACTGAGGAGAGCTCACCCATCAGTAGATGGAGCAATCATATACAGACAGTTACCATAGCCTGCAGTTTCATGAGAGTTTAAATGAGACTACAATGGCTTCACATTTACTCTATAGATTACAAGTGAATGTATGTAAACACTTACTAGGGTCCTTGTCAACTTCAACGCTGACTCCTCCAAAGCTGCAATCTAAGCTACTCGCTCCGCTCTGCTGGTAATAAGTGTTGAACGCATAAGATGCGTGTGAGAGAACAGTGTCTGGCTCAAAGCAAGGTTGGTTTGGTTGAACAGCAGAACAATCAACATTCCCAGGACCGCAAGCCCAGTCCAATGCACTCTGCAGCTCCGTCACCGAAGCTTGCGATGAAGCAACACACCATTTCCTGGTTCCTCCTCCTCCTCCTCCACTGATAACAGTTGAGTTACCTGGACTTGAACTTGGACTTGGACTCGTTGTACCTGTGGTTGAATTTGATGGAGAAACAGGAACAGTGCTTTCCCCAGTGAAGTCTAAAGCGTAAACACTCGTTCCATTCGCGTAGAACATTCCCCAGTTTCTCTCAGATTCTATCCCTGGCTTCCTGTTCTCATTGAACAACGAGAACAAGTACACATCAATCTCCTCCCCAGGCTTCGCAGGAGTACCTGGATCACCGATGACATGGCGGATGAGGTTGGTGTTGTAAGCAAGAGCGTTATCAGGAGTAGCAGCCGTCTCTTTAGGCGAGCCTTTGCTCGGCCACCCGGACTCAGTAACCATAACCTTAACGGTCTTGAAGTTCATAGCCGTCAAGGCGAAGTAGATAGCATCAAGCTGAGCATCGAACATGTTTGAGTAAAGCAAACCAGTAGCGGGATCAACAACCTGGGAAGAAGACTCGAACAAAGCGTACTCAAGCTGAACCTTCTCAGCAGAGTCTCTATAAGCGTAGTACGGATACAAGTCGATCATAAAGGGAGACTCGTTCTCAACCAAGAACTCAAGCATGGGTTTCAAGAACGCTAAATGTTTCTTGCTGAAAGAAGCTGAGGAAGGAGGGAAGGAGCGCGACAAGATAGCGAGGGAATGGGAGCTCGAGATCTTGATCTTTTTGTCAAGACCGGACTTCTTGAGAGCGGTGTGGATGTTGCGCATGGCGGGTAAGAGCAGACCTGTGGCGTTGTCTGGCGCTTCGGTTACTTCGAGACCGACGGAGATGGAGGTGATCTTGGTGGTCGGGTAGTAAGGAAGGATGCTGTTGCGGAGCCAAGTGTCTACGTTGGACTGGAACTGAGCGAATGCGAGCAAGTCGGCGTTGGGGACGCCAATCATTAGCTCGATGCCTGTGTTTGCAAAGGCTTTGAGGACGTCGATGTTGGCGTCGTAGATTCTGACGTATTTGATGTTGAGGTTTTGGATTAGCTCTGAGACTTTGCTTGGACTTGGGAGATTGTCTGCGTTTCTTCCGTAACAGATTCCTATCTTGCTTGCCGTACCAAAATCTGCAACAATTTTCAAAAAAAGAAAGAAAAGAAAAAAGACATTGAGGTTTTGTCTGAATCTCAAACAAAAACAAGTTCTCAAATGTCGGTTCCAAACATCTAAAAAAGTAGTTGAAAGGTAACAGATTCGAGATTATTCAGACGAGAAGTAGAGTGAAGCAGAGGACAAGTTAGAACACAGATGGATGCTTTGGTTTTAAAATGTCGGTTGCAGACATCTAAAGTAGTTCAAAGCTAACAGATTCGAGAATTTTTTCAGTCAAGAACAGAGATCAACTTAGAACAAAGAAAAAGCAGCAAACTTTGAGATCGAGAAGAGGAAATAATGTAACCCAGAAGAGAGAATCAGATGTAAATGCAGACCCAAAAAACAAAAAGGAAGTTAATTGATTACATACCGAGAGAGGCAAGAAGAGAGACACAAATCCAGAGGATTAGATTCAGTCTTCTTTCACCCATTTTCGTGCTGAGGCGCAAATCACCCAAAGTTTACTAACTTGAGTGAAGTGTTTCTTCTTCTCACTTGTGCTCAGAAAATGTAACGGCTCACACTCTCAAGAACACTGAAGTGGGGAGTACAGAGTTCCAGAGAGAGAGAGAGAGAGGTGTTGCTCTGTAAAGTGTTCGTAGTGCTTTCTCTATCAAAGTTCGGATTCCAGCTGAGAATATAAAATTGGGTTCGTAGAAACGTCTCGATTCCGTGAATTAAGCTGGCATGTTTGCCCTCTCTCTCTCTCTCTCTCTTCTCTCTGTTTGACTGTTGTAGATTTACCGCTTCCGACAAGAAACTCTTTTTTCTAGTAATAACGAATTAAAATTAAAATCAAAATGAAAGTAGTGTAAAAAGCATATGTTGGTAAACGGATTCCAGTGCAAATAGTACATACAGACCATAGAACTCTGCTTTTTATTTTATTTAACGGTCCACTCTCCACTCGATGCAAAAATTACATTTATCAAAATAAAATAAAATTCAAACTATTTGAAGATATAATTAATCCCATATATTCTTCTTTTTTTTGACTGAAGCATTCATAATTTATATTTTGTCCATAATGTATGATGATTTAATTTCTTTTGATATTTCAAAATATAAAATCGATATTCAGTGAAAATTGTTCAAACATTTATATTTACATTTTCTGATTAATTAAATTATTTTAGTTTAAAATTTTAAATATATAAGATTATAGTCTATAACAAATTTGGTTTTTTTCCTTTATTAATTTTCCTTTTTATATAAGGTGTTAGTTTTCTAAAAAAAAGTTAAATTATCTGTGGTTTTCTTAAAAAAAATTTTTTGCTATTTTATTTTTTCACGTGTTATTTTGCTATTAAGAAAAGATTAAGAAAAACGGAAGGACATACAAAACTCTTCCTCCACATCTAGCTTCCAAGCCAAATTCAGTCGACCATGATCCCCGAAGAATGTAGACCGAAGCAGAAAAAGAATAAGACCGAGGCTCAACCACTATCGTTCTCGTCACTCCCAGATGAACTCGTAGAGAACATTCTTGCACGTATCCCAAACTGGAAGTACTCTAACCTCTCTCTCGTCTCCAAGAGATTCCTCTCTATCCTCTCTTCTCCCGAGCTCTACGCAACGCGGTCTCGCATCGGAACCACCGAACCATGCCTCTATTTCTGCTTGGAAGACTCTCCCAATATCCCATCTCCTAAATGGTTTAGTCTTCGGATGAAACCTGCTAATGAAACCCTAAAAGACGACCGTGATATTCTTGGAGACTATTCGTTGGTTCCGGTACCGTCTAGTCCCCATACTCATCAACTAGACTATCCTCCCACCGTAGTTGTTGGTTCGGAAATATATTTAATCGGTGGACCCTCCTACGGACCGCCGTCTTCCCTTGTCCGTATCCTTGATTGTCGGAGTCACACATGGCGTGATGGCCCTAGCATGTCCGTGGCACGTGCGGGTGCGTCTGCTTATTACATTCATGGGAAAATATATGTAATGGAAAGATGCCGGAAAGATGATGATAACTGGATGGAAGCATTGGACGTAAAGACACAGAGTTGGAGTCCCTTGCTGAGCCACGGAGCTACTGACTTTCGCAGCGACTGGTTTATAATCAAAGTGTTTAGAGGAAAGATTTACGTAATTGGTAGTACAAACTATGCTTATGACCGGAACACAGATACGTGGGAAGTTGTGAAAACGCACGAGTTGACATTCAGCTGTATACTTGCAGCAAATTGGTGTGTGATTAAGAATGTAATATATAGTTATAGAGATGGTTCTCTCGTACGGTTTAGTTACAATAAGAGAAGGTGGGTAAAAGTCGAGGGTGGGGATTTGGAACTGTTTCGTACGCATAGAAGATATAAGTTTTCAGGGGAGTGTGTGCTTAGTATACGTAACCACGGTGGAAAACTTTTAGTCATGTGGTCTCCCAGGTTTGAGGAAAACAATATTGGAAAATCAGAAAGGAGAATTTGGTGCGCCAAAATCGCGTTAGAAGGGAGTGGAAATGGGGTTTGGGGAAGAGTGGAGTGGGCTAATGAAGTGCTTAAAGTCACCAGTTCGTATAAGTTCTTGAGTTGTGTAGTCAGTTGGATTTGAGGATTCTTGAAAGATGGTATTTGTTCTGTCTCTCATGATAATAGTTTGAGATCTGTAATGTTATTTTATATGAATCATTATTTTCACAATACTAATTAGTTGAAATGATTTTTTAAAAATTAGCTTATAACAACATTGATAGTTCAAAATTATTGATACAACTACGCGTATGGTCGAGTGGTGAATTGATTTGAGAAAGGATTATAGATGGATTCTTATGTCCTAACTCAATTTTCACAAAGTCGTGTCTCTCGAACCATTCGGAAGCATGTTGAACCTTTGACTCCTCAATTTAAAATTATAAGATAAGGCTTTCTGGATGAACATGTCCCAATTCGGCGATAGCTCATCATGAAAATCACTTTCATGGTCTTCTTCGAGTATTAACCTTGAGTAGGGTCTTGTGATGCAACGAGAAAGTTTATGTAACTCTACAAGACGCGATGGCAAATTAGAATCAAAATAATATTTTCTTACGCGATTTAGTTGTGCTATGACGATTTTGATATTTGTTTCCTTAATAAAATTCCTTCCCCTTATTCGGTGTCCAGTTTATATATTTTTTAAAAATTATGTGTTTTCTTTCTAATTTTTTTGCTATTTTATTTGTACACAGTCACATGTGTTATTTTAATATCAAGAAAAGCCAAGGAGTCGCTTGTTAACCCTCTAGACCTAATTCAGAAGTCAGAACTCTTCCTCCACCACTATCTTCGACTGCGGCTGACCATGATCCCCAAAGAAGCTAAACCAAAGCAGAAACACAAGAGGAAGAAGAAGACTAAAGCTCCACCGCTATCGTTCTCATCACTCCCAGATGAAATCACAGAGAACATTCTTGCACAGAGAAAAAAAAAAAAAAAAAAAAAAAAAAAAAAAAAAAAAAAAATTCTTGCACGTCTCTCTAAGTGGAGTTACCCCAATCTCTCTCTTGTCTCCAAGAGGTTCCTCTCTATCCTCTCTTCTCCCGAGCTCTACGCAACGCGGTCTCGCATCGGAACCACCGAACCATGCCTCTATTTCTGCTTAGAAGACTCTCCCAATATCCCATCTCCTAAATGGTTCACTCTTTGGATGAAATCTACTGATGAAACCCTAACACACGACAATGATATTCTTGAAGACTATTCATTGGTTCCGGTTCCCTCTTGTCCCAAACCTCATCACGGAGGCTATCCTTCCACCGTGTTTGTTGGTTCGGATATATACTTAATCGGTGGACCCTCCAACGGACCACCCTCTTCACTTGTTAGTATCCTTGATTGTCAGAGTCACACTTGGCGTGATGGCCCTAGCATGTCGGTGGCACGTGCGGGTGCGTCTGCTTATTTGATCCATGGGAAAATATATGTAATGGAAAAATCCCGGAAAGATGATAATTGGATGGAAGTATTGGACATAAAAACTCAGACGTGGAGTCCCTTGCTGAGCCATGGAGCTACTGAGTTCCGCAGCGAGTGGTTTATGATCAACGTGTTTAGAGGAAAATTTTATGCAGTTGCTAAGAAGCACTATGCTTATGACCCGAAAGAAGGTACGTGGGAAGTTATGAAAAGGCCCAAGAAATTCAGATATGAAAATGCAGCTACGTGTGTGATTAATAATGTAAGGTATAGTTATACAAGTGAAGGTTTCTTCATGTGGTATGATCGGAATACGAACATGTGGACAAAAGTCAAGGGATTAGATTTGGAACTATTTAGTACGGATAGTACATATAGTATCGCAGAGGGATGTGTGCTTACTATATGTAACCACGGAGGTAAACTTTTAGTTATGTGGGTTCCCAGGTTTGAGGAACATAATGGAAAATTACAAAGCAAAATTTGCTGTGCCAAAATCGCTGTAGAGAAGTGCAATGGAAATGAGGTTTGGGGTAAGATAGAGTGGGGTAGTGAAGTGCTTATGGTTACTAGTTCGTATAAGTTCTTGAATTGTGTGGTCAGTTGGATTTGAGGATTTGTGAACGATGGTATATGTTTGAATAACTTTACAAAATCTTGGTACCTAGAGTGGTTGATTTCTTATTATGCAACGAACATGTTTTTTAATGTCCGTCTCTCATGATTATAATTTGAGAACCGTAATGTTGTTGTTTGGTATGAATCATTATTATTGTCACAATATTAAGTTATAATAAATTTTAAAGATTATCTTATAAGCATTGCCATGCCATTAACGCTGGTCTAGTGGTGAATTGATCTGGGAAAGGAGTGTGGATGAGCTCATATGTTCTAACTTCTAAACTAAATTTAAGTTGCATTTAAGTCGTGTCTCTCTAACCAATCGAAAGCTTGTTGAACTTTGGACTTCTCAGTTGTAAATTCGATAGACAAGGCTTTCTTGATGAACATGTCCATTTAGCGTTAACTCTGAAAAATCACTTTAATGGTCTTCGTGATCGTCTTCGTGTGAAGCAACGAGAACGTTTTATAAAATCATAGTTGCAAAGCTGAGGAATCAAGTTACACGGAATTTTCAGTTGAGAAACTCCTATCCTAAAACTTCTATACATTCTTTCAGTTTGCATTTTGCATTAGTAAAAGAATAATAGATAGATTGTGACCATCTCTAATCTCTAAGCATTTTGATGGTTTAACTCTAGTTACACGGTAAACTACGATTAGACGAACTCTTAAGTCTATTAATGCAATGTTGTCACTTGTCAATTTATTCAAAGTCGTCATGTTAATAATGGCAGAACGTAGAGGAGCTCGACTGAATATTTTTCAAAAAATTATTTTTATTTTATGGGATATTCAGTATAAAACAACCACAATAATAAAACAAGCAGAGTAGTGTATGTTGATGAATAATACAAACATAATATATATATTGATGATAAGATGCATAGTTTTCTTATTAATAAGGAAAATTCTCACATCTATCATATATGAATCTTAAAATTATTTTAAATATTTTTAGTATAATAAAAGCTAAAGTCTTATAGCTTTTTATTCGTTACTGGTAAACAAAAAAATAGAAATAAGAATTACTAATTTATATTTTAATATTTCATATATAAGTTTTTAATTATCAATTTTTTTGAACGTCTGAGTCGATGATTTTACAGCCGACAATTCTACCATCCTTTGAGAATATACGCCTGACTGCATCACTCTGACACATCCTATAAAATCCATGTTCGATGGTACGCCCTACACCAAGCTGAAGATCTCTTGTAACCTGTTTCTCCATAATCTGCATAATTTAGTATTTTTTAGGGTTTGAACCTCAGACCTCCGGGTGTAAAAGCAATTGAACCTTAGTCAAACTTCTTGACCAAAGGGACTTCCACAATTATCAAATTTTTACTATTTGAAATAATAAAAGGTTTTGAGTAATGCACTGTCTACTATATTATATTAATTTAAATGTAAAAATTATAGAATTTAAATGTTCCACAATTATATATATATCTAGTTTTAATCTGGATATCTATTAAATAATACTTTCAACTCATATGGTTTTATGATCGTTTGTATTTTTTCCATAATAAATTTTTTAAATCATAGGTCACAAAATTTTCAATGTGTTTAATAGTTTTCGATAACTTTATAATTCTTTTCAAAATTCAAATGATAGCACATGAGAAATATTTCTAAGTTTTATTATAGTGTTTATATTATTGTTTAATTGTTTTAACAATTTTAAATTAAAACAAAAATGATAAATGATAAGCAATTTTTGTTAATTGATTTCATTAATTGTTATATTTATTTTGAATTTTTGTAACTTTTATTTAATGAAAGAAATAAGAATATTAATTTGTGAACATTTGATTAATGCACTGTCTACTATATTATATATAATATAATTTCTGTTATTATTCTAATAAGTTATGTGTTATAATAAGAAGTGTGAGTGAGAGTTTGTAGTGATGACATCTAATCTATTAAAACTGAAGTACAAATTAATACTAACCCTTAAACTTGCACAATATTTACAGTTCTATGCCACTGAATTAATTAATAAATCTAATGTTAAGTATTTATTGTATTTTCCTTATTTAATTAAAATTAAAAATACTGCTTCCTATAATTTAGGTAACCAATAAATTTACCATATTTTGATACTCTATGCAATCAATTAAATATAAATTTTCGTTAACACAATCATTAACAAACAACCATTCACAAATAATATGACAATCCAAAGAAAATGTTTCGCATGATGAAAATTGAGAATCGAGATCCTAAACTCTTCGATTTGATGTTCCTTCGGCTAAGTTAGAAACAAAGTTAATGCTACTCGAATATAAATCTGTAAATATTTTATTTTATTTATATTTCATATAAATAATATCCCAATAAAATCGAATATGTTAAATGCTGAAGGATATAAATTAAGTATATAGCACCAAATTTTAAATAGTATATATAACATTTTTGTCATGCATTTAAATTTTGGTCCATGAAAAATATATATAAAGTATATTTTTGCAGTTGGGCATGTCATATTTTAAAAATCATAATAAAACGGTTGACGATTCAAAACAAAAATAAAATTACTCAATATAAATTATAAAAATATTGTATTTAAAATTTTCATAATAAAAATATTTAATAAATTTAAATTATAAAATATCTACTAACATTTATATAAAATCAATATTTATTTATAAATATGTGAAAAAACACATGACTTTTAAACTAAAACGCCTCAATACCACTAAAATAGTAGTTTTACTCTTTTTAATTATTCAGGTAAATATAATAATATACAGTTAACAATATGGTCTTTCGGATACCCATTCAAATATGAATCATTTTTTCAGGTATTATATTTTTGAGTTTTAAAATTAGGCTTCGTTCGAGTATTATAAATTTGTTTGGTGACTTTTGAATTGGATCCTTTTGGTCCAACTGAATTCAATTCTGATGTATTGGAACCTAAAAATATCCAAATAACTAATATATGTAAAATTTCAAATATTTTTATCAAAAATAATTATATTACCCAATTCGATTTAGATATTTTTAATTTAAACTAAAATAACCTAAAAATTATTAAATGACCAAAAGTAATTATATTATCCGCTATGGTTCGAATTCGATTATGATGTATAAGAACCTAAAATATTCAAATACCCAATATACATTCAGTTATATAATGACACATCTAAAATATATGATATTAATTATGAAAAATAAATATCAGTTTTTTAAAAATCAAAATTAAAACCCGCACGGGTGTGCGGGTCAAGCTCTAGTATGGGCTTTAAACCCAAAGTTACAACTTAAACAATTATTATCAATAGATAGATGACCAAAAAAAAAAACAATTATTATCAATAATTGATGTTCTTAGAATACAAAGTAACTTTTCTGAAGACCTAAACGTGGTTAGTAAACCCTAGCTGTATTTATCATATCTCCTCTCCACAGCCAAGTTCGGCCGATCATGATCTCCCAAGAAGTTGAACCAACCGAAAAGAGGAAGAAAACCATTCCTGAGCCACCGTCGACATTGTTCTCGTCACTTCCACCTGAAATAGTAGAGAACATTCTCGCCCGTGTCTCGAGATGGGCTTACCCTCGACTCTCTCTGGTCTCCAAGAGCTTCCGTTCTCTGTTATCTCCTCTTGAAATATACAAGACGCGATCAGAAATCGGAGTCAATGAAACATGCTTCTATGTTTGCTTAAAGCTGCCTAATCAATCATGTGCGAGCTGGTTTAGTCTATGGACGGAACCAAATAAAAGAACAAAACGGAGAGGAAAGACCACGTTTAAACGGGATTCAAGTGGAAACTCGGTTGTTCCGACACCTTTCTCTTCTTTCCATTCTCCTCCCTTCCCTCGTTACATTGCAACAACAGTTGGTTCGGAAATCTACATAATCGGCGGACCCGACGGGGAGCCGTCTTCATCTGTCCGGATCCTTGATTGTCGGAATCACACTTGGCGTGATGGCCCTAATATGACCGTGGCTAGGGATGATGCGTATACAGCTTTACATGATGGGAAAATATATGTAATTGGAGGTTGCGACATTGACGCCTACTCTACAAACTGGATTGAGGTATTTGACGTAAGGACTCAGTCTTGGACAGCCTTGCCGGGTCCTGGCCCTGATGCGGACGAAGAGTTACGCCGTGCATATTATTTTATTATAGTTAATGTGTGCAAAGGAAAAATTTACGTGGAAACAATTGGAAAGTACTACACTTACGAGCCGAAAGATGGTACGTGGAAACTTGTAAGAGAGAGATCGAATTTATTCTTTTCCAACTCCGTTGAGGCTTGGTGTGAGATGGAGAATGTATTATACTGTTGCACTGAATTGGGGTATTTAATGTGGTCGACCACTGAGATTGAAGGTAGAGAGTGGAGAGAGATCAAGGGCTTGGATAAATTGCGTGAGCATTTAAAAAGTGGGAATGAGTTTGAAATGGCTAACTATGGTGGGAAGCTTTTAGTTATGTGGTGTCTACATTCCGATCTTTGCATGAGAAACAAGATCTGGTATGCAAAGATTTGTTTAGAATCAAGAGGCAATGGACGTGAGGTGTGGGGTAAGGTTGAGTGTGTCGATATGCTTACCTTTCCTGTTGAAACATATAAAAGATTTTGTTGTTTAACTGCTTCTGTTTGATGTCTGGTATGAGTTTGTGTTCCTTTTGCTTCCAACATGTTGTTTTGTTCTTTGAGGATGCCTCTCTTTTCACGTTCAAGTTTACAAGTCAAGTGAGCATCATCATAAGCACTTAACCTGTTATAGGGATTATTATTACTAATATATGTGTTTTCGCGTTATAGTAGAGTAATTCTTTTTAATGAATTGACATTTATGTGTTTAATTTCTGTTAAGAATATATGAAAAACTTATCATGTGTAAACAAAAAAAAATTACAGTTGAAGGCAATCTTTGAAAAGAATTTTGCCTTTTGGGTACTTTATTGACATAAGTTATTTATTGGGGACACATCACATGGCCAATATATAGTAGAACCTTTATAAATTAATATTCGATAAATTAATAATCTCTATAAATTAATAAATTTCGTGAGTCTCAATTTGAGCCGATGTAAAATATGACATAAATCGATAAAATAATAAGATAATAATATTTTTTAAAATCCTTTGTAAATATATACTCCCATTAAAATCATAAATTAATAATATATACATATTTTTTATAAGTACAAACTAAATATTATATTTTTAATTTTATATTTGCAAAGAAAATACCTCTATTTTTTTAACATTTCGATTATTTGATAATATTTAGTAAAATTGTATCGAAACCCACATAAAAATTCTATGAACATAAAAAATATACACCATATAATATAACTAAAATATGAAAGTCTAAATTTTCAAATGTAAATAGTGTTATATACGGTAAATAAAATATTTTCTTATTTTATAAATAAAATATTTCATAAATAAAAAAATCTAAAAAGTAATTTTGGTAAATTAATATCTCTATAAATTAATAAAAAATTTAACTCCTAACATTATTAATTTATATAGGTTTTAGTGTATGCGCAAATCGTATGATATACACTTGTAAGTAGTATTAATATTTCGTATATAAGTTCTTAATTATCAATTTTTTTGCTAATTGATTTTTGTTAGAGTAAAAGGTCTTTAGGCGTTAACTTTTCTAAAGACCTAAACGTGTTTAGTAAACCCTAGCTATATTTATCACATTGCCTCCCCGATCCACAAGCTCTACTTCAACTTCGGCTGATCATGATCTCCCAAGAAGTTGAGCAACCTCAAAAGAGGAAGAAAACGATTTCTGAGCCACCGTCGACATCGTTCTCCTCACTTCCAGATGAAATCGCAGAGAACATTCTTGCCCGTGTCTCGAGATGGGATTACCCGCGGCTCTCTCTCGTATCCAAGAGTTTCCACTCTCTCTTATCTTCTCTGGAAATCTACAAGACGAGATCTCAAATCGGAGTGAATGAAACATGCGTCTATGTTTGCTTACAGCTGCCTAATCAACCATGTGCGAGCTGGTTTAGTCTGTGGACAAACCCTAATAAAAAAAGAAACAAACGAACCAAACGGAGAGGGAAGACTAAGTTTAAGCCCGACTCAAGTGGAAACTCGGTTGTTCCGACACCATTCTCTTCTTCCCATTCTCCTCCCCCACCTCATTGCATCAGCGAAACAGTTGGTTCGGAAATCTACATAATCGGCGGACCCGACGGGGAGACGTCTTCATCTGTTCGGATGCTTGATTGTAAGAGTCACACTTGGCGTGATGGACCTAACATGACCGTGGCTAGGGAGGATGCGTCTACAGCTTTACTCAATGAGAAAATATATGTAATGGGAGGTTGCGATATTGACGCCTACTCTAGCAACTGGGTTGAGGTATTTGACATAAGGACTCAGTCCTGGACTGCCTTGCCTGGTCCTGGCCCTGATGACATGGACGACGAGTTACGACATGCATATTGTACTGTAGTTAATGTGTTTGAAGGAAAAATTTACTTGGCTACAGATGGTAAGGACTACACTTATGATCCGAAATATGGTACGTGGAAACTTGTAAGTGAGTATACGAGCTTCGTGACCGACTCTATTGAGTGTTGGTGTGATGAGATGGAGAATGTAATATACTGTTTCACTGACTCGGGGTACTTAATGTGGTCAACCTCTGAGATTGAAGGTAGAGAGTGGAGAGAGATCAAGGGCTTGGATAAATTGCGTGAGCATTTAAAAAGTGGGAATGAGTTTGAATTGGCTAACTATGGTGGGAAGCTTTTAGTTATGTGGCGTCCAGATTCCGATCTTTGCATGGGAAACAAGATTTGGTATGCAAAGATTTGTTTAGAATCAAGATGCAATGGACGTGAGGTGTGGGGCAAGGTTGAGTGTGTCGATGTGCTTACTTTTCCTGTTGAAACATTTGAAAGCTTTCATTGTTTAACTGCTTCGGTTTGATGTCTGGGTATGAGTTTGTGTTCCTTTTGCTTCCAACATGATCGATGTTTTTGTTCTTTGAGGAGGCCTCTCTTTTCACGTACAAGTTTACAATTAAGTCAAGTGAGCATCATCACAAGCACTTAACCTGTTATAGGCATTAGTTATTATTAATATATGTGTTTTCATGTTACAGTATAGTGATTCTTTTTAGAAAATTGATATTATGAATAATATGAAAAAAACTGAACATGATTTAAAAAAATCATATAGTACGGTAGAAGGCACACTATTTGAAAAGAATTTTGCCTTTAATTTGTGTACTGAGCCTTCTGACAAGTTATCTGTATACTCTTGATTGTGTCCTCTCTTCATCACCGAACTTTCCATTTAAAGTAAGATAATTTATCAATCTCTGTGCCTGGAGAGATACAAATTTAATGCAATTCCTTACGTTGCAGAAAAGAGCACAAGTCCTACACTAGGAGAGAAACTCACAGAATAATAGAGCATAGAGATCAGTTGAATCTAGAACCAAAGTCGTAAAGCTATCTTTTTTTTTCTACAACCCACATGGAGTGTAGGAACCTAGATCTGTTTCTTTTAATGGTAGATCTAAAGGTAGATAAAAATGGACATTTATATATTTGAAGAGAAAGTCAATACAAGGCCAAGCCATTCTTTAACTACATTCAGATCCAAAGTCAAAAACAAAAGACTACATATATGTAGAAACGTGGAAGATAAGGACTTTTCCTGGAGCTAAGTTGCAGAAAAAAATCGGTTTCTCAGACTCAAACACTTGAGGGTAGACATGAGAAGTGGGCAATCAGTTTTTACTCACCTTCCCAACCTGATTGCCGAGCTCTCTTCTCTCAAAAAGCAGTGATCTTCCTCTCCTTAATCAACAAAGCTTCAGCTCTCTCCTTAGCTGATTCACAGATCTCAGTGGCGGCGTTGCATTTCTCAGCTTCCTTTTGGTAATGAGACGCAACTCTCTTAGCTTCCGCGAGGGTAACATTCATATGACGGCTATGCTCATCAGCAACTGCTTCTTGCAGCTTAAGCTCCTCCGTCTCAAGGTCCACAAACTGCTTCTCCATTTCTTGTTTAAGCTCTGGATCATCACCTCCACAATCTGTTCACAACACAAGTCAGAGATGGAACATACTACTTCTACTTCACAGGAGAGAATACAAGAGCAATAGCTTATACATAAAAACAAGAGATATGGAACTTGTCCGAGTCTGATCACAGATACCTATGACTAAGTGACTAGCCTGTTCTGTTTAATGAAGCTACAATTGAGATAACTAATAGCGTTTCTAATTCATCAAAACTTGAGTTCTCAAAATAATCTAGGAAACCTAGACTCACACATCAGAAAGGTAAAAGACTTTGGAATAAAAAAGATCCTTGATAAAACTATCAGACCATGTTTACAACTTGACACTAAACAAAATCAAATCAAGGTCAGAAGAATGGAGATCTAACCTGTAACAGTGAGATTTGCAAGGCCTGCAATAAGAAAAAATCAAAACTTGTTAATCTATATCCAACAAGCTGAGATTCGTTGTTAGCAATACTAAGTGTGATCTACTTAAAAAAAAAGACTCGATTTTTCAATCTGGAGAGGCTAGAAATTCTATAAAGAACCAAACTTTGTTTACCAAAACCAATGCATTTGATAACTACAGATTCAACACACACCCACCAATTGGAGAAGACGAGTTTGACGGTGAAGAGGCCTGAAACCTCCGGAGAAGGAGATGAAATGGAGATCTAGAGCTCCGGCATTGTCACCGTCGTTGCTGGAGGACAAAGATTGGTGACTCAAATGCAGAGACACATAGACAATGAGACAGAGTGAAATTTGGATGAAGATTGTGCAACCCGATTGCTTCATGCCTTACACAAACACAGTAGTTTTTTTTTGGTCTAAGAAAATGAACAGTCAAAGGTTCTACTTTGTTTGTTATGTGGTTGTAAGAAAATGATGAATATGTCAAAAGAAAATTAGGGAACAAGCTCTCTCTACTCTGTACCAAATGAGCTGAATGTATCAAATGTTTAAAACCTCCACAAAAGTCCCTACTCTGTTACACCAACACTAGGTAGAAAGCACGGATTTTTTGGGTTATAAATAAATTCTGATAAAAATTAGTATTTGAGATTTTGTAAATTATTATGTTATAAAATTATATTATATGGAATAAGAAAATTTGTTAAAAATATATAATTTATGAATTTTTTTTATTTATGATAAACAAAGTTTGATATTATTGGTATTTTGAGATTGTTTATATTATTTTACCAAGTCGTATTATATCAAAGCATAAATTTGTTTAAAATTATATAACTGAAGAATTAATTTATTTGAAATTTTGTATGTACGTTATCACGTACTCTCTCTTAAGTCTATACATTTTATTTGTATTTAAAAACTGAATTGAAACCGGCCAGAATGTATATGTTTAGTTCAGCTCCAAGTCTAGGAAACAATATCTATTAAGTATTTTTCAGATCCGCAGTCTTGGTTCGAGTTTGGATTTTACCGAGATCCAAACGGATTCCTAAGTACTTATCATGTTTTATGTATATTATGTATATTTTGCAGTTTCAAATATGTTTTCGGTGTCACGAATATTCTTTTAAGTTTCATGTTTGGGTTTTCAGGTAATTGTTTCAAGTTTCAAGTTTCAAATTTCAAGTAAAATTTTAGATTTTTAGAAATATATTTTCAGAAAATTTTGTTATAAATACAATATGTTTTGCATAACTATTTGCATCATGTGTATACAAAATTTTGGTCCAAAATAATATGTTAATAAATGTTGTAAATCAGTACTTATGTTGGGTTGGACAAATGATCATCATAGCCACTGATATGTCGTATAAGGATTTTGCAATTTTATTTGTTGTTACTGTTAATGATACAAAATTGCTGACAACATAAACTATATCTATGCTTATCTTTTTATTCGGTATTTGAAATCAATGCTACTGTATTATTTTCTGCTAATGAGCACAAAATCTGTTCACAAATCTTTGGTATAAATATTGACAGAATTAAATGGGATTAATTAATCAAGTTAATACAAAATATAACATTTCTAGTGAGAAGATCCAACAACCTTTCATAGATAGTTTTTTTTTAGGATTTATTCTCTTTTAATAATATTGATATCAAATGTTCAACCAAAAAAAATCATATGTTCTTCTAACAACACCAACAACAAGTTGGATATTATCTAAATCTCTCAGCGTCTACTGGACTATGTCCCCATCTGCAGTGAATCTGGCAGAAATGTTCGCAGCCAATTCAGTAAAGTGGAGGCCCTTGTCTTTAACTGGAGGAACCTGTCTACTCAGGATTGCTCGGTTCCTCTCCAGCATGTTGAGATAGGCTTCCAAAGCTCCCTGATTCGGCTGCGGCGGAGGCGGCATAATCTCCTCATCCTCGTGGGCCAGAGGAGGCGTCTCCTCATCCTCGTGGGCTGGAAGCGGATTCTCTTCATGGGCTTCAAGCTGAATCTCTTCGCGGGCCGGAAGCTGAATCTTTTCGCGGGCCAGATGTTTCTCAGGCTGTTACTCCAGCTTACATTGTTAAGGCGTTCGAATCATTTGAACTTGAGACCGACTTGAGATACCACACACATTCTTCAACGAAGCTATGATGGTGGAGCTTGCGCAACAGACATGTGATCTGAATTTGAAACTGATGTGATCATCTTCACTTTTAACTAATTTTATTGAATATAATTCCACTTTTTTGGTCCAATTTTAATGACAAAATCAATCAACGTAATTATAAATGTAGCTAGTTTCAAAACTTTAAAAACTATCAGTATTGAAAACAAACATGTATTCATATATATTTAAAATTAAGTTTTGACAACATAAATAATCTCACCATTTGAAAACGTTAGTCAAAATCTAATTCACTCTTATTTTAGAATCTATTTTTTTTTTTAAATCGGAAAATCGAAAGAGAGCTTTGTTTATAATAAACTGTTCAATGATATATAGTAAACAATACAGAACTAATACCAGTTGATGTGAAGAAGTGTATCATTCATCTCTGGACAATACAACTCAAACAAACTTAGAAGTAATAAATGTACAAGTTGAAAAACTCAAAGAAAATATGTTAAGTTATAAATTATGTCAGTCATATAAAAAATATCAATAAACAACGAGTTGATTTTTCTTCAATAACAAATGTGTAAATTACACAACTACATAAACATATGATTTTCTAGAAAAATATGGATAAATAAGAGTTTAGTATATAAACACATGGTGTATGACTAGAATGCTTAAGTTAGCAGAGCAAGAACATGCTTTCTATATTGGCACCTTTTATTTCTTTAGGCTATTGAACATATTTTTTATTTTATTTTTTAAGCTTACATATTGTTCAGAGTCACACATCAAATTTAACATTTGACCAAAAATTCATATTTGATTAGCTTTTAAATATCAATATTATTTTTTTTATCCAACTGCAACTGCAAACACTTTGAAACTACCTTTTGATTTTAACAAGTCTGGAACGGTTTGAATAACTATACAAAGTTTTATACTGAAAACAATTATTAACCTTTTGAGAGCTTCTTCGCTGGTTACGTGATCAGAGATGGGTTCGTAATGGCCCAGTTTCGAGATTGACACGAGAAACATTTTCTTCAATAAAGCTTCACCAACTTGAACAAGACCTTTTTCCCTTAAATGGTGTTACAAAAGTCGAAAAATAACACTGCCTAGCAAATGTTATATGAAAGATAACCTACATCTCCATGCCTAGGTATAGACTAAGTACTAACCAGCTTCCAGTCTAGGTCTACCACAGAAATCTTGGGATTCTATTCAGAGCTGTAACAAAAAAATATAATAAAAATTAGAAAAAATAAACATTGCATGTTTGAAACACTTTACATGGGGTTTAGAGAGAATAAGAAATCGGTGTACCTTGATCAGCATGGGGTTTAATCATGAACTCAACATTGTAAACTTCACTTCTTGGCAACAGTAACACTTAAAAATACATCCTATAAGCTCTAACCAAACCTCTAGTTATTTGTACAACCCTTATGCAATCTAATCTAATCGAACATTGGTCACAATCTCATTACTCAATATTAAAGTCTTTCTCATTAAGTGTAAAATGTAACTGTACAGTATCTCAGTATATATACTAACTCGTATTATGTACACGTTTACAAGTCTAAATACTGTATAACTATAACTACTTCTCTAATACGCCCCCCTCAAGCCGAAGATCCAAGCGTGGAGTTGATGCTGTGGAGAAGAGGCTTGATATCGACATACGCCAAAGGAGAGAGTAGAAGGGACCAGGATGAAGTGACTTAGTGAGAATATCAGCATGCTGGTTCTGAGTAGGAACATGAAGAACCTTGAGAAAGCCAAGCTTGACCTGATCACGAGTAGTATGGCAATCAACCTCCACATGTTTGGTGCGCTCGTGGAAGACGGGGTTAGTCGCAATGTGGAGAGCTGATTTGCTATCACAGAAGAGCTTCGCAGGTGCTGAGACACGAATACGCAAGGCAGTAAGCAACTGTTGAAGCCAAAGAAGTTCGCAAGTCGCCAACGCCATTCCTCTATACTCTGCTTCTGTGCTACTTCAGCTCACAATATCCTGCTTCTTAGACTTCCAACTAACCAAAGACTTGCCAATATAAGCACACATGCCAGTAACTGAACGTCTCGTATCGGGACAGGTAGCCCAATCATCATCAGAGAAGGCGTTCAAACAGATCTCTGTATCAGCAGCATAGAAAAGTCCTTGGCCAGGGTTAGTCTTGAGATACCTGAGGATTTTGTGAGCAACTTGCATGTGAACATCAGTTGGAACAGAGAGAAATTGGCTCAACCGATTCACAGCAAAGGTGATATCCGGTCGTGTGATGGTCAGGTACAGTAGTCGACCAATCAAAGCACGATAAGAAGTCGCATTCTCCAGCAATGTACCCATTGTCTGACTGAGATGCACCGAAGGATCCATCGGTATGGTACTAGGCTTGGAGGCCAGCATTCCCATGTCAGCAAGGATATCAAGAACATACTTTCTTTGACAGATCGCAATACCCGAAGAGTTGCGTGCAATCTCAATGCCAAGAAAGAACTTAGGAGTGCCCAAATCTTTGACCTTAAACTCCCTACTCAACAAACTCTTCAACTCCGCAATAGCATCATTACTACTACTAGCAATTAAGATATCATCAACATATACAAGTCTAAATACTGTATAACTATAACTACTTCTCTAATACTCAAGCAACTTAGCTTCTTCAATCTCATTACAGAGTGTTCACGTGTTGGACATCAACTTCCAAAATCTTCAAAGATTCATAGTACGAAGAAGGAGAAGATGATGATGAAGATATAGCCAACTGATTATACATCTCTCTCTCTCATGCAACGAGAGCCATAGAGACGTAGACGAGAGTCACCGAGAGGGCGAAAAATCGATTAAGGGCTCGCCTTAAACATCCTCAGCTATTATTATTGGAAATCTATACGATTTCTGCATCAACAAAATCTACAAAACTTTCTTAAATTTGTTTGCAAAGCCTTTATAGTTTACAATTTTCTATCTAAAAGTTCCATATATAGTTTAGATTTAAGAAAGCAAATAATTAATAAAAAGGAAAAAAACGATTAATTTGCTCTCTCTAATAAAGTATGATTTTCTTAGATCGTTAAAACTGAAGATCATGCGATTAGTCAATGTGGCTAGTTTTGTTAGAAAACAGAAAGTTTCCTCATTAATCAATAGTAATCCAAAAATATATCTTTGTTGGCAACCACTAATTTTGATAAAAATAAAACTTCAAAAAGATGAAAAATCTGACCGAATTCATAAAATAAAATAAAATAAAATAGTTTATAGTAATTTTTTTGATCAATAAAGTTTATAGTAAATAGTGTTTGTCTAACGAATTAAAAAAAGGAAACGTGTCGAAGCGACAAAACTCAAACTCATCTTATAAAAAAAAATCCCTGAGAAGCAAATCAAAGCGTAAAATCACTTCCTTCCGACTGCTTTCCTCCGACACACCGGAGACCGATTCTCTCTCTCTCTCTCTCTCTTCCTCTCTCTCCCGCCGGAACCAACAGAGAGTCCAATCATCTAAAAACCCAAAAGCTGAATGTTCTACACCCAATCCAAGGAATAATAACAATTCGATTTCAAATTAAAAAAAAAAAAAGTCTTTTTTTGTTTGTTCCCGATGGGGAACAAAATCGCTAGAACGACGCAAGTGTCGGCGACGGAGTACTACCTCCACGACTTGCCTTCCTCTTACAACCTCGTCCTCAAGGAGGTTCTGGGCCGAGGGAGATTCTTCAAGTCGATCCTCTGCAAGCACGACGAAGGTTTGGTGCTCGTCAAGGTCTATTTCAAGCGCGGCGACTCGATCGATCTCAGGGAGTACGAGCGGCGTCTCGTCAAGATAAAGGATGTGTTTTTGTCTCTCGAGCATCCTCACGTCTGGCCTTTCCAGGTTCGTTTGAGTCTGAGATGGCTCTGTCTTGGTTTTCAAAAAAGGTGATAGCTTTGATGCAAATTGGTTGATTTGATTGTTTGTTTTGTAGTTTTGGCAAGAGACTGATAAAGCGGCTTATCTAGTGAGGCAGTACTTTTTCAGTAATCTTCATGATCGGTTAAGTACTCGGCCTTTCCTCAGTCTTGTGGAGAAGAAATGGTTGGCGTTTCAGGTCTTCTTCTCTCTTCTTGCACTACTCTATTTGAGGCATTTAGTTTTTTTTTTTTTTGGAAGCATTCTGTTTACTGAACTTTTGTTTTTGATTCTGCAGTTGCTTCTTGCTGTGAAGCAGTGCCATGAGAAGGGTATATGTCATGGTAAGGTTTTGATAGTCTTGAGAGCATATGAGTCTCATGATCGTTAAGTAAATTCTGATTATTTGAATTGTTTTTAGGTGATATCAAGTGCGAGAACGTTTTGGTCACTTCCTGGAACTGGCTTTACCTTGCTGATTTTGCGTCCTTCAAACCTACCTACATTCCTTATGATGATCCTTCAGACTTTTCCTTCTTTTATGACACAAGGGGACAGAGACTTTGTTATCTGGCTCCAGAGGTACTATACAACCATTATCAAAGTTTATTACATTGATTTGATCGATGTTCATCTGTCATATTGTTCTGTACCCCCTCTGCTGAGAAAATTGTTATTCTGTACTTATTTCTCTTCTGTTTCAAGCACTTTCTCCATGCTCACTACGGTTGACTTTTTTTCTATACAAGTACTAATAAGTGGTGGCAGAGCCATCACAACAAAGCCACCCTTTATTGTTGGTCAGGTTTCTATGTTTTTTTCCCATTTTTAAACAGACTGTTGTTTAATTACAGAGATTCTATGAGCATGGAGGTGAGACAAAAGTTGCACAAGATGCTCCACTAAAGCCATCCATGGATATATTTGCTGTTGGGTGAGACTATATACCATCTTGTTTTACATCACTCTCTCTCTGCTCCAATCTTTTTCGTATTATGGCATTATAAAGAGGCTCCTATTGGTTCAAGCATATACTTTTTCAAGCTGGGAAAAAGTATTCTTACATTAGCACGTTGTATATTTGAGTTGATAATATATTGTAATAGTTTCATATCAATGCTTCAGGTGTGTGATAGCAGAGCTTTTCCTTGAGGGTCAGCCACTATTTGAACTGGCTCAGCTTCTCGCTTATCGCAGAGGACAACATGATCCTAGCCAACACCTTGAAAAGGTATTTTCTAATGCATCTTCCTTTTCATTTTCTCTGTATTGGTATCATAATCTTTCCCTCTCCATTTTTTCTTTTCTTTTTAGCGACCTTTCACGTTGCTTCTATTGATGTTTAAATAAAATTCTTTTCACCTTCCTTCTGAGTGGTACATGGGACTTGAGACTTTAGTGGTTCTGAGCTGGAATTTTTTGGGCTGATTGTACTACCTCTATTTCTAATCATCTTTGTTTGTCTTTCTCTTTTTTTTTTTTTTCTAATTGGATTCAGATTCCTGATCCGGGAATTCGCAAGATGATTCTTCATATGATTCAATTAGAACCCGAAGCACGCCTATCAGCTGAAAACTACCTACAAAATTATGTTGGAGTTATTTTTCCAAACTACTTCTCACCATTTCTGCACACTTTGTACTGTTGTTGGAATCCACTTCCTTCAGATATGAGGGTAATCGCCACCATTTTCTGTAGAGAACTTACACATTTTTGCATCAATATGCTTCATATGATTTTTACTTCATTTTTTTAGGTAGCAACTTGCCAGGGCATATTTGAAGAAATACTTAAGAAGATGATGGAAAATAAGCCAGGTGATGAGATCGGTGTTGATTCTCCTTTACCTTCAAATGCAGTGAACGCAAGCAAGGTACAAGAAACTTTCGCAAATCAGAAACTGAACACGTCGAAGGACTTGATAAGGGATACTGTAAACTCCAAGGACGAGACACTTTACTCTATTTCTGATGCCCTCAAGAAAAATCGACATCCTTTCTTGAAAAAGATAACAATGGACGATTTGGGTACACTGATGTCTCTCTATGATAGCCGTTCTGACACTTATGGAACGCCTTTTCTACCGGTAGAGGTTAACATGAGATGTGAGGGAATGGTTCTGATCGCATCTATGCTTTGTTCTTGCATCCGCAATATCAAGTTGCCTCATTTGAGGAGGGAAGCCATACTTTTGTTGAGGTCCTGCTCTCTGTATATTGATGATGAAGATCGCTTACAACGTGTACTTCCGTATGTTGTTTCCCTGCTTTCTGATACAACAGCAATTGTGCGGTGTGCTGCCATGGAAACTCTATGTGACATTCTGCCGCTTGTCCGAGATTTCCCTCCCAGTGATGCGAAGATATTCCCGGAGTATATATTTCCGATGCTCTCCATGCTTCCTGATGATCCAGAAGAGAGTGTGAGGATATGTTATGCCAGCAATATTGCAAAACTTGCTCTTACTGCTTATGGATTCTTGATACATTCTTTCCAGTTGAGCAACGTTGGGGTTCTTAATGAATCAACTTCGCCGCAGATCTCCAGTACACCTGCTAGTGAGTTGCAAAAGGCAAATGGCGACGCACAGCTTGCTCAGCTTAGGAAAACTATTGCTGAAGTTGTTCAGGAGCTTGTTATGGGTCCAAAACAGACTCCGAATGTTAGAAGAGCACT
Source organism: Raphanus sativus (assembly GCF_000801105.2). Lineage (NCBI taxonomy): Eukaryota > Viridiplantae > Streptophyta > Magnoliopsida > Brassicales > Brassicaceae > Raphanus > Raphanus sativus. The sequence continues at coordinate 35,105,048 of NC_079512.1, forward strand.
TCTTCAGGACATAGGGGAGCTCTGCTTTTTCTTTGGTCAGAGGCAGAGTAATGACTTTTTACTGCCCATCCTCCCTGCCTTTCTTAACGACAGAGATGAACAGCTAAGATCTGTATTCTTTGAGAAAATTGTCTATGTATGCTTCTTTGTCGGTCAGAGAAGTGTGGAGGAATATCTCTTGCCTTATATTGATCAAGCTTTAAGCGATCAGACAGAGGCTGTCATTGTCAATGCGTTGGATTGCTTATCCATACTATGCAAGAGTAGCTTCTTGCGGAAGAGAGCTCTCCTCCAAATGATAGAGTGTGTTTATCCTTTGCTGTGCTATCCATCTCAATGGGTAAGGAAAGCAGTCGTCACTTTCATCGCTGCCTGCAGTGAATTCTTGGGTGCTGTCGACTCTTTTGCTTTTATTGCCCCAGTAATACGCCCCTTTCTCAGTAGACTTCCTGCATCAATTGCTTCGGAGGAAGGTTTGTTTTCATGCCTAAAGCCCCCAGTCACAAGGGAAGTAGTTTACCATATCTTGGAAACTGCCAGGAAACCAGAAATCGCCGAAAAACAGCGGAAGATATGGTACAGTACTTCACCTCAGTCCAAAGACTGGAAAAATAATGATTTTTTTAGCAAGGATACTGGGAACATGAACTTGTTAGAACAGAAGAAAAGTGTGGAAGGGAAAAAACCGATTATGAATGCATCGCAGCAACAAGAAGTTCAAGGAAAGTACGCAGAAAAAGATGCTAAACTGAGAATCCCTAGAAACCCAAGACCGAATGCTTCTAACACAGTTGAGCATCGTGATCACTTGAATCCGGAGAAGTTACAGTTCTCTGGGTTGATGGCACCATATATGTCTGGTTTGAATAACTTAACTGAACCAGAGGGAATACCTCTCTATTCGTTTAACATGGACAAACGAGTAGCTATGAATCCTCCTGTGGCTTCTGAGTCTTCACTGCAGATGAACTCTCTGGGCATGAGTTCGTTGTCAGTACCATGGATGGATTCCATGAGCAAGTCATTTAACTTGGCTAGTTCGGTTCCAGTGCCTAAACTAGTTTCTGGATCATTCCATGTTGGTACCAACCCTAAACAATTTTACAGAGTGGTACATGAGCCAGAAAGCAGAGAAAATGAGCAAATGTCCTCAGTCATCAGCAAATTTCAAGACCTGGGTGTATCCAGCTCCTCGAAAAGTGCTTCTGTAACATCAGAAGATGCATCTTCAATATCCGATCTCGTAGGAGAACCATCTCCGTCAAGGACATCGGTTCCGGATTCAGGTTGGAAGCCTCGTGGGGTATTAGTTGCTCATCTGCAGGAGCACCGCTCTGCGGTCAACGACATTGCCCCTTCAAGCGATCATAGCTTCTTTGTCAGTGCATCAGATGATTCCACGGTGAAGGTGTGGGACTCAAGAAAGCTGGAAAAGGACATCTCGTTTAGGTCAAGGCTAACATATCATCTCGAGGGAAGCAGAGGGATGTGCACAACAATGCTTAGGAACTCAACTCAAGTTGTAGTTGGAGCCTCCGATGGTGTGTTGCATATGTTTTCCATTGACCATATCTCAAGAGGCTTGGGGAACGTAGTGGAGAAGTATTCAGGCATTGTTGATATCAAAAAGAAGGATGTTAAAGAAGGCGCCTTGGTTTCTCTTTTAAATTACACCTCTGAAAGCTTATCTGGCCCTATGGTAATGTATAGTACCCAGAACTGTGGGATTCATCTTTGGGATACAAGATCAGATATAGATGCATGGACACTGAAAGCAAACCCTGAAGAAGGATACGTGTCTTCTTTGGTTACAAGCCCATGCGGGAATTGGTTTGTGTCTGGGTCTTCAAGGGGAGTACTAACTCTTTGGGATCTGAGGTTTCGTGTTCCTGTAAATTCATGGCAATACCCTGTAATATGCCCCATAGAGAAGATGTGCCTCTGCTTTCTTCCTCCAAGCGTCTCGCTGTCCACTACGATGAGACCTTTTATTTATGTTGCTGCTGGTTTCAATGAAGTTTCACTCTGGAATGCAGATGGAGGTAGCTGTCAACAGGTAATGTTGTTTTAACCAATTTTTATTGCTCCTTGACTTTTGAGCTATTGAATCTTATCAAGATATGACCCATCCCATCCTTTTCTACTGGGATCTTGCAAATTTAAATAGAAACTTGTAGGGACCGGAACAAATTTAGATAGTGATTAAGGTTTCAGCTTTGATAAGATTAGACCATATCATTGAGTTAGAGACTTATAAATGAGCTGATTCTGTAGGTGTGGAGAGTAGCCAACTATGAAAATGAGACGAATGTTTCCGACTTTCAATGGAAGCTACCAGGCAGTAAGGCAAATCCCAAGACGAATACTCGCCATAACATGAGCTCAAAGTATAGAATTGAAGAGTTGAACGAGCCTCCTCCTCGTCTTCCTGGTATCCGCTCGTTGCTTCCTTTGCCCGGAGGCGACTTGTTAACAGGTGGTACTGACTTGAAGATTCGGCGTTGGGATTACTCCAGGTGCTTAAATCTAAAACTTCAACTTGTGTTCTTATAATCAAACGTTTTTGTCACGCTTCTTGTGGATAAATAAACAAAAAAAAACTGACGCAATTTCTTGTTTTCTGAACCAAACATAGCCCTGAGAGAAGTTACTGTATCTGTGGTCCGAGTTTGAAGGGAGTTGCAAACGATGATTTCTACGAACTCAAAACCAACTCTGGAGTGCAGTTTGTTCAGGTCTGTTGATTAACTATATCTTTGATAAAGACGCAACACACTAATCGTAAAACTATTGTTAAGCGTTTGACTAACTTTTATGATGCAACTGTGCTTGTGTGTTTGGCAGGAGACAATGAGGCGGCCTCTGGCGACCAAACTGACGGCAAAGGCAGTACTTGCAGCGGCTGCAACAGACACAGCAGGATGTCACCGTGACTCAGTTCAGTCTCTTGCATCAGTGAAGCTGAACCAGAGACTGTTAATATCAAGCAGCAGAGATGGAGCGATAAAGGTCTGGAAGTAAAAAAGAAAAACCGTGATGGGTTTCTTTGTTTGTACAGTGTTGTTATAGTGTTTCTTTATAGTACTCTTTAACGTTTTTTTTCTTTCATTGTAACATCATATGCTAGAAGAAACCTTTTAGCTTTGTATCTTGTAGCTTTCGTTTTCTATTTGTAAAGATTTTTTTCCTTTGTTTGAATCCAATCAACCATATGATAAATTCAACCAAAAGATAAATCCACCAGTTATCATCTTTTATCTTTTTCTAAATCCCATGTTACATATTTTTCTATGAAGGGTACATTAGATTATGTATTTAGAATGGAAAGGGGAACATATATTTTGCTATTGCTATGAGGTTATAGATTACGCTACCAAGCAATTATTGAATGGAAAGAATATTAGCAAAAATCGATTTCATTGAGAAAACAGCATGGTCTTACACATCATCAAACAAGAAAAATGTTAAAACAAAACACGCAAAACTTCAAAACTCCAAAGCGGTCATCATCTATTTCTCAGAGGAGTTTGGTCCTCTCTTCTTGCCAAATCCAACAACTGCAAATCACGAAATCAAAACAATATTTAATAATCACTTTGTTTTAGTGACAACTGCTTATATAGGATGCCAAAAATGGAGGAATCTATAAAACGAAAAACGAAATGCAAATACAACTAATATGAATGTACATAAGCACATTGTCTAGAAAATGGACACGATGTACAGTAGTATACACAAATGCGGAGGTCTCAAAAAATCATTAGTCTGAGTCTCTACATAACCTTATGAACTGTAGATATGTAACCAAAACTAAAACACTACTTGAATTAAGAACAAGAACTAACAAGTAATAGCAGCAACGATTACATCAATTCAATCACACGATAAAGAATTCAGACACAAAGCCAACTAACACTAACTGTCCTTAATCAGAGTCATAAATCAAAGTAGAAGAAAAAAAAAAGGACAGTATTGATTTTACCGGCGGTGACGAAACGGCGGTTGTGTTGAAGACGTTTGTGGGCACGGCCACGTGGCTTCTTCTTCTTGTCCTGCTTAGCCACTTTAGGAGTCTGTCCTCTCACCTTACCGGCACGGGCCAATGAACCGTGAACCTTACCTAATCATTGGCACAACAACAAATCAAAGACAAAAACATCATTTAACAGCAACAGAAAATAATATCGGACAGGACCAGCTCAAGAGAACTCACCCATAGTTGTTGTTCTGACGGCTGAAACGGCGCTACCTCCCTCCGGAAAATGTGTGATGATGGGATGGACTAGGGTTTTCTTCTCTTCTTTATGTGAATGGGTATTTAAGCGATGAAGACGATCTAATACGAATAAGGCTCATTAGTGATACTTAATGGGCCTAACTTGTTTTGTTCTTTCTTCCCCGCCATTATTTGAATTGGTGTTTAACCGCTGTTCGATACGCCATATTGGCCCAGTGGGCTTTTATATCGTTATCCACGACACGTGACGTCAGCTTCGTGTAGTGTAGTAATAAGCTCATCTCTTCCAAAAACCCAAATCTACTTGCTCCAGTCCAGGCTCTGAGAAGAAGGATGCTAAGGTTTCAGTGCTCTCTTCACCTTCTTCAGCCTTCTTCTTCGGCGAATTACAACAATCACTCAAATATTTGCTTCCACAATTTCGAGCGCACGATTCAAGTACCTAAGATCCAAAGAGTACGTGCGGATTGGTACAGGAGGAGTGTAAAAGCGCGAGTAAATGGTCTGGGTATAGAAATGGATGAAGAAGAAGAAGAAGAAGATGGGTTGACGTCGAGGAAGAGAGAAAGTTACAGAGGGAGGAAGAAGGAGGAGGATATCAATTACGATAAAGATCCTGAGTTTGCTGACATTCTGGGAGATTGTTTAGATAACCCTGAGAAAGCTCAGAAGAAGGTACAAAAAGAAAAGTTTATTATATATATATATATATATCTTTCATCTATTTTAATAGTAAATGTGTTGCAAGATGTGAGGTTATAAAGTAGCAGTCTTTTGATCTTTTTGGGCTGGTATTGATTCTTGTTGTGAAAATTGGTGTGGTAGATGGAAGAGAGATTGAGGAAGAAGAGGAACAAAATTCTCCATACCAAGACTGGCTCTGCTACTTCCATGCAGGTCACTTTCAACAAGTGAGTGGCTGGCTGGCTACTTGTACATTTGATGTACTCCCATCATGCTATGCTATTGCTAACTCACTCTCTCGATGCCCTTGACTCTCTCTTTGTAAGGTTCGAGTATTCAAATTCATACATGTGGTTGGAGTTTCACAACGCTCCTCTGGATAAAGACATTGCCTTGATCACTGATGTTAGCTTTCTTTTTTCTTCTTTAAAACTAAAATCTTACCATTCCTTATAACTAACCAGTCCCTGCATTCTTATGATGGCTAAAAATATCTTGCAGACTATCCGTTCGTGGCATATCCTTGGACGACTTGGTGGATACAATTCCATGAATATGCAAGTATGTCTCTAAAAAGCAAAAGCATTTATCTAAATTCACTTTCTTCTTGTTAATTATAAGCCTAAAGCTACTTTCTCTTTTGTCAATTAATGGTGCTAGTTATCGCAAGCGCCTGTGGATAAAAGGCCAAACTATGATGCTATCCTTGGTGCTAATATCGAGCCAACCACATTCTATAACATCGGAGATCTTGAGGTTCAAGATAATGTTGCTCGCATATGGTGATAACTCTTACTCCACCCTCAAGTCTTGTGGCTTTTGAGTTCGGATGTTTCTTTCTGGCGTTTAATGGTTTGCTCTTGTAATGTGAATGATGTTTTTTCGACAGGCTAGATATTGGGACCTCGGAGCCGTTGATTCTTGATGTTCTGATAAACGCATTGACACAAATCAGCTCAGAGTGAGTTCAGTTCTATCTCTCCCTAGTAACTTTTAAACGGTTCTGGAATGCACGTGTATATGTATAATATGTATCAAATGTGTGGAAGAGCAATATGTTGAATGTTTTTTGTTTGTGTCCAGCTATGTTGGGATCAAGAAAGTTGTGTTTGGTGGATCTGAGTTTGAGAACTGGAAGGAGAATTTGACGTCCGAGGAGTCTGGTTTCAGAGTCCACAAGATTTAGCATGCTCTTGCCTTTGTTTTTATTAGAATAATACAAACCTATATAAATGACATGGTCTAGCTATATTAAAATCTATGCTTAGGCCTTAGTGTATCATTTTATGACAAATTTCAATAACGTTTAATATGATCAGATGGCAACTATTTCTTGTCTGTCTGAAGACAAACTATAAAGGCTACAAGTCTGAAACTTGCATGTGCGTGGATGGCAACTATTTCTTGTCTGTCTGAAGACAAAACATAAAGGCCACAAGTCTGAAACTTGCATGTGCTTGGATGGCAATTATTTCTTGTCTGTCTTGAGACAAACCGTAAAGGCTACAAGTCTGAAACTTGCATTTATATGGAGCAACAAGTGAAAACAATTAAGTCGTGATTAAACCGATAGCACTATAATAATGGTTTTAACTTCATTTGGTGAATAGAAGATGACAAGGGAGGTGGTTCAAACAAAACTCTTAGCTGCTCAGGAAAAATCTTTAACCTATAAACAATGTCTAAAACTCTCAAAACAAGCTTATTTAGAAGAAAAATATTCATTCAACGGCGGATTCTTCAAGCCTGTCTGTTCCTCCTCTTGGGGCCAGACTTGGCGACTCTAAGGCCTTTGCTGATCACGCTGAGCCTAGCAAGCGCTGCCTTCTTCAAATCAGGCCTGTAGTAGTTGTCCACAACCTGAAAAGCAGTAGACAATAAATCCGTTAATACTGGTAGCCAAAGGAAACAAGACTAGTATATGAAATGGTGCACAGAAGAAAGAACATATCTCAGAAGCCAAGCGTAACAAATGTATTTCATAGAAGAAAGACCCCACAAAGGAGTCCCCCTTCTTACGTGTTAGCTTTCTCATCACTGATAGAATATGTAATACAATCAAACTAAATTCAAATTCTAAGTATGATTATGCCTTATATAATATTATTAGCTCAGAAGCCAAGCGTAACAAGTATATTTCATTGAAGAACTTCATTAGTTCTCCTTATATGTTAGCTTTCTCATCACAGATAAAATTCAAAAAAAAAAAAAAAAAGCATTATCAGTACATAGACATTAATAGCAAAGAGATAAGCTCAGAAGCCAAGCGTAACAAATATATTTCATAGAAGAGATACCCCACAAAGGAGTTCCCTTCTTACGTGTTAGCTTTCTCATCACAGCTCATGAAATAAAACTATAATGAAGCCTAAAGTATCAAATCATTAGAACATTTATGTCAAAGAAAGGCAGATATAATCAGGTACGTAGACATTAACAGCAAAGAGATTAGCTCAGAAGCCAAGCGTAACAAATATATTTCATTGAAGAGATACTTCACAAAGAAGTTCTCTCCTTACGTGTTAGCTTTCTCATCACAGCTCATAAAACCAAACTACAATGAAACCTAAAGTATGAATTCAACAGAAGAACATATAATCCCAAGATTTTCCAAACATTGTGCACATCAGAATAAAAACAATTTTATTGATTGTAAGAAGAACTGAGAGTTATACCTGGTTCGCAACAGCTTTGGCCATCCTCGGGAATTCCTTCTTGAGGACAGACTTGTTAACAGAGAGCTTAGGCTTGTTTTGCTTCTTGGTCTTGGTGGTTCCAAGTACAACACCTTGCTCCTTGTCAGCTGGCTGAATGGTCACCGTCTTCTTGTTTGCCAAACCTGAAATCAAAGAAAAAAAAAGGATCCAAACTTTTACATGGGAGACACAAACAAATATCAAAGCAACCGATTAGCATCAAACTAACATACTCATCCAATTCAAGATGCTATTAATATACTAAATAGCATTTTGATTTACATAAAAGGCAGCGACTTGTGTTACTACGCAACATTTGACCTCACAGATTAACTATGACCAGCAATAGTTTCACACAAATCTAGAAAGAAAAAAAACAAACAGTGGCACATCATTACCAGAGTGCTTGTAAGAGTTGAGGTTGCAGAGGTTGTTGCTCTCCTTGCTGAACTGAACCTTAGCATTGCCTCTACCGAACTGTTTCACCAAGAAACAGTTGTTTCTCTTCACAATCTCCCACACCAGCTGTCCTGGAACTGTTGCCATTTCGATCTCCTACACCAAAATTTTCCAATAATAAAATACAAAATTGATATCTAAGTACAGAACAAACAAGCGGAGAATAAAGAGTACTGAGAACGAACAAATGGATGTTAAGCTCACCTTGCAAATTGAAGAACTAGTCTACGGCGGAATAGAGAGAACGAGATTTGTGCCGGCGTTAGGTTATGTCAATGAGTTAACATATATATATATATATACACTCTCACTACAAAGCCCTAGTTTTAATTCTGTGTAATAATATAGGCCAAATACAATTATGTTCAAAGTTTCAACAAAGGGCGTTTGGTCTAGTGGTATGATTCTCGCTTTGGGTGCGAGAGGTCCCGAGTTCGATTCTCGGAACGCCCCTTTTTTTAATTGTTTTTCTCCTTTTAATCACTTTCGTTTATTCTTTGTTCTCCCCCGGTTTCTTCTCTAATCCAGCGTATATCCTCTTTAAAACTGAACACTAAGCTCGATCATATGAAAATTAACAAACAACAACACAACTATATACACAGCAATGCTATAGTTATTACATGGTCACTTACTATCTATATTTGTATACAAAGCTCTATATGAAACCCTGACTAAGTTTCAGCATTACATCAATCTGGATTCTTGGTTACCATGACCATCACCCTCATCACAAGTATATACAGAAGAAATTCAAGATTCTGGCTTGAACTTTTATTCCTTAGGTGCCATTGGATACCCAAATGTCTTCACCTCCTTCAGCCCACGTTCCCCACCTCCATCTCACTCTTTGGTTACTCATCGTGCACGCAGAGATCAATAAATCTCTTACTCTAGGATCTGTGTCTTGATGCATCACCAGTCTCACATCTGTCAAACCTTTACAGTTATGGAGTATATACCTGATGAACGAAACGTCAGCATAATCTGACGTCTGAACACGTGCTGTTATCTGCTTCAGGGTAGTATCTGCTCCCTTCATATGTACTAGACCTTCGCGTTGGACTTATCGACAGAAGAGAACATGGAAGGTCTTGTTCAAGTTGGTGAAGCTTTATTAAAATAAATTTTATAATGAAAACAATTATTAACCTCTTCTCTTTTCATTAAAAAAATTATTTTATATAGTTACAGTGGCTTTAATCTGTAAAATGCTACAGGTTTGCAAAGGTTCTGACTTCTGACAGAAGAAAGGAAACTCATAGAATCAAGATCTCCTAAACTCTCAAGATTTGATTGATCTGTAAAATTCACATAGATTCACTTTACTGGGTGAGGAAAACAATATTTGAATATGAATATATGATTTCATACATACATTTTGGCATTGTGTTCCATTCCAATAAAATTGTAATATTCAGCTTAGTATATCAGCTCCATCTTTGGTTATAAGAATTGATTGTATACTCGAATTGGGGGAGGTACTTGCATCCTCCATTGCTATGGTCCAATTATATGGGCGTGACAGGGCGACTAGCTAGGAGATAGGTTTCCTGGTTTCAGATGTTTTCTGGCCTCTTGTATATTTTCTAGAATGTTTAGAATATTCGAGGGAATTTTAAAGAGACGAGATAATGAAAGGCTTCACGAGAAAATGAAATATTTGATGAAAAAATATGAAGAATCATAATAAGGAAAATATGGGTAAAGAAATCCTACTCATATATAAATAAAAGAAGTACGACGCAGCGTGTTAAAAAAATAAAAGGAAGTACCTAGAGATTATAAATAGAGGAGGAGAGATCGGTTTTTGATATTCATTCAAGCATAAGCAGATTCCGAAACAAGAGATTGAGCCAGAAGAAATTAGGGCATCTGAAACATAAAACATAGGGAGTCAAAATAAAAACCCGATGAAGAATCCATGCAACGCTGAGGAAGAACCATCGCGTACGAAGAAACTGAAGCTGTCTTTCTCGTCTCCGAGTGGGTTATCTATGTTGCCGGATGAGATGGCACTCAGTTGCTTGGCCCGCGTCTCAAGATCGGACCATGCTTCCTTATCCCTCCTCTCCAAGTGGCACCGTTCAGTAGTGGGTTCGCCTGAGCTGTACGACTTCCGATCCCTTTTGGGCTTCACCGAAAACCGTATCTATCTATGCTTACGCATCCCTCCAGACCCAAACCACCGCTGGTTCACCCTCTCCCCAAAAACCCCCCTTAACCGACGGCTTGTCCCAGTGCGATCTTATTTTTACCAGCCTCCGGAAGCATCTTGCATGGTGGCTCATGGTTGTGGGATCTACATCATGGGTGGTAGGATTGGCGGGAGAGCCACGTCGAGTGTATTGTTTCTGGATTGTAGATCTCACACGTGGAGCACTCTCCCCTCCATGGGGATGGCTCGATATTCAGCCGTGGCTGGCGTGGTGGACGGGAAAATATACGTGTTGGGAGGGTGCGATGGCTGGGAGTCCGGCAAGTGGGGAGAGGTCTTCGACCCAAGGCAGCAAACTTGGGATGCCCTGCCGATGCCACCGCCTCAGTGTGATTATCCCTTAGTGTGCGAAAGCATAGTTATAGAGGAAGAGAAGTTGGTTGTTATGAATGGCTCAGGGGTATGTTTATCCTACAAACCAAGTGATGGCAAATGGAAAAAAGGGTATAGTGATATCTCCGGAATAAAAAGGTGTTGGCATGTGATAGAGAATGTAGTGTACTGCAGTTTAAGTGGTGGGCGGATATTGTGGTGTGAGCCAAGTGAACTGGAGTGGAATGAAAAGATGGAGTGGAGAGAAGTGATGGGCTTGGAGGCTCTCAGGGATACTCTCGCTGCCTCCAAGCTGGTTAACTATGGTGGACGGGTGTCGGATCAGTGGGAGATATGTAGAAGATCGGAACAGATGTTAGGGACAATGGAAAATGATGAAATATTTCCCGGGCACAAACTAAGCAACTCTGGTCCCAACATGTTGGTCTTCTGGGACGTGCTTGCTCCTCATAAGTTGGAGATTTGGTGTGCTGAGATCTCTCTCGAGAGACGCAAGAAGACAAGCGAGATTATAGGAAACATCGTGTGGTCAGAAGCTGTCATGACACTTGATCCTCCTCCACATCAGCATCACTGTAAGCTTTCATCTGCTCTACCTCTCAACCTCTGACCAAAAACTCTATACCGTTGGATTTGTTTCTCCTCTGTCTATTAGATTTTTTTTCTTAGGTCTCTGAAATTTTTCTTAACATTTTGGGTATGTGATTGAAATTTTATTTTGGATATTTTTATTTTCCTTAACCAGCAAGCGTTTTTCTCATGTATTGGAGTGGTGATACAAAGTATCATGACTTAGCAGCCACACCGTTCTGCACTTAACGGAATAACTCATCAGCTGTTCATGATTCTAGCAGAAACGTGAGTGGTGATATTCTTTATTACTCGTAGTCACAAATAATTCCTACTTTTCTTTAAGCTTTTGTGAACAAATTATCAACAGGAATTGAGTAGAGAGTGTCGCATATCACCGCCATCTTATTTGTGACCACGAGTAAATATCACCCCTCTTATTTATTACACTAATTAAGAAGTATTTACAGCTTCTAATTAAAGTGTAGGGGGTGTTATTGAGTCCTTCAATGCCGCACTTCAAGTCTTTAACTTTGAAACCTGATCTGCACAGCATCCAGGACTTCCTTCCCCATGCCCCGTCCAAGTATGGGGTTGAAATAGATGCATGGTAAAGGGTACACACGCAACACGAAGATCTACCAGACGATGATACACTAATTGTGTAAGGCGGGGAAGTTTGATTTGGGTTATACCATATGTAAGGATTGTATGAGAAAGAAGTGGTACCCAAACTTGGACACAGTTGGTGTGTTGCTGGACGGGCTTGTGAAAAAAGGCCAGCTTGATCAAGCTAAGTTGATTACGGGGTTAGTTCACTAAAAACTTCCTCCGTTCAGCTTAAAACGGTTGCTCCCTGTTGGAAGTGTATCATTTGATTAAACAAGAAAAAGAAAAGAAGAAGAAGAGTCAAGAAAGTACGGGCTATGTATGAAAAGCAGTACTCCTAAGTCAATAAAATAAGGCTATGAAATGGAGAAGATCGAGAGTGTTCGGTTATCTCTATAAACATGTGTGTGCAATGTTGTGTAAAACATCCCTGAGATCAATATATAATGTTAACATGAAAAGGGCTCTCTCTTCTCTCTACAATATAAAGAAAACGTGAGAGTAAAGAGAGTTTAAGTGTGCTTGTGTTACGATGAAACACAAGACAAAACAAAGAGTAAACAAGACATAAAAACAGAGTTAGAGCTGTGTGAGTTAAGAAAAGGCCAAGCAAAATCACAACACTCCCACTTAAGTCCATTATGTAATTGTTTAAAATGGAGTACAACAAATTTTGCTATGTTCGTTTACACAGTCTATGAGGGCCAGAGGATTTTTTTTTTCTTTATTAACCTTGAGTTTCTCTTATATAGTTGTGGTGGAACTGGAAAACGGATTCAATTATATGTTCTTCCATGTCCTCTCTCTCTCTCTCAGGATAAATTGGAAACTCCTATGAATGCTGAGTAAGTCATGGATGTCTTCAGTATCAAATTTTTGCTTGTACAGATGTAGTTGTTTCCAAGATCTTAAAACATGTTAAAAAAAGGTGAGTTCCGGTCTTAAACGTGAAGAGGTTTACATTTTAAAAAGTACTAGAATATGACTCGTGCCTTGCACGGGATGAGAGTATTCAAAACAAAATCAAAATCAACAAACTATCTTATTAAAATTCAAGTACAAAATTAGAGTGTTGGGAGATTTCATAGGAAGATCAAAAAATTTGGGAGTGTTTGAAAACTTGAATAGTAATATTAATGAAATTTGTTTGGATACATAAATAGAAGTATCTATTAATTGTGTTTCCATATTTCACTTAATTTAACAATTTAATTAATTATATTACCTTAATATAATTTACATCATTAATTATATTACCATAATAATAAAAGTGTATATTTTTATTTATTAGTTAATCAATATTAACTTTGTGTCAATTATAAAATAAAAATGTTAAATAATTAGGTTTTACATATAATTAAACATTTGGTTTACTTTATTTTAATAAAATATTTTTCTTAGTTTCAATCGGTGGAAAATTAAATACCCAAAAACATAGTTCAAAGATATGTTTTTATGAATAAGATAATAACATAAATCAAAATAATTAAAATGTGCTACATTTATTGCCACTTAATTTTTTTTTTCACTCCATATAATTATTATTAGCCAAACACGTAGAAATTTTTTTTTTATCAATTTATAAAATCAGTTAGACATGAACATTATCTGTCCATTTAGGTACATGTTGTTCTTTTTGGGTATCTAAAACGGGTTCGAATATTTGTAACAAAAATAACCATATAACATGATTCGGTCCAGGTCTTTTGAATATCGTTAGTTATTACATGGTCACTTGCTATCTATATTTGTATACAATAATACAAACTCTATATGAAACCCTTACAAGATTCAGTACAGAACACAAAATACAGATCAAACTAGATTCTTGGTTATCAGTACCATCACAAGTATATACAGAAGAAATTCAAGATTCTGGCTTGAACTTTTATTCCTTAGGTGCCATTGGATACCCAAATGTCTTCACCTCCTTCAGCCCACGTTCCCCACCTCCATCTCACTCTTTGGTTACTCATCGTGCACGCAGAGATCAATAAATCTCTTACTCTAGGATCTGTGTCTTGATGCATCACCAGTCTCACATCTGTCAAACCTTTACAGTTATGGAGTATATACCTGATGAACGAAACGTCAGCATAATCTGACGTCTGAACACGTGCTGTTATCTGCTTCAGGGTAGTATCTGCTCCCTTCATATGTACTAGACCTTCGCGTTGGAAATATCTTTTGATGTTTGACCAAGTCACATGACTCAGAGTAAGAGAAACGATGCCAGGGAATGCTTCGAGGAGTGTTCCCAATCCAAGTTTCAGCCTTTCAGAATCTTCAATCGTCTTGACTGAATCCACCGCAAGCTTCCTTATCTTGTTGCCAAAACGGGTGTTTCTGATTAGCCTGTACATATCAGGAGATACAACCTCTAACGTATCCAATTCTCCAAGCTCTGAGAAACTAACACCTTCAGCGTCTTCTACAGAAAGACAGAACTTCACCAACTTGGGTGTTTCCAAGACGAGAGACTTGGGTTTGTTGCATTTCAGCCTGAGCTCAAGGAGGTTCGGCGCGAGGATAGCCAATGAAAGTGGTGCATTCGACACTGTCCAGTGGCAACTCTTTAGGTGCAGTAAATGGATCCGCGGTTCCTTAAGTCCACCAACACCGATCAAATTCAGGACTTGAAGAAAAGGGAAACAGTCATTAACCATCTCTAGATTCTCATCGTCGAGTCTGATGAACTCTAGGGTCAAATGTCTGAGGTTAGGCATCTGAGTTAGACCAACAACTGAGAGCCAAGCATTCCTCACCTCCAGTTTGACTAACTTACTACCTGCAAGATAGAACCTCAATACCTAATGATCCCACATTACTTCCTGTAACTACTTAAATATACACAGAAAATTTCCTGAAAAGCTAAAATCACAAATTGATATAACATTCATCACAGCTGCGACTATCCATTCCTAAAATGAATCACGTTTGAGGTATTAGACTACAATACATTATCACATATTAACATCATTTCTTAGCAAATTTCTTGATAAAATGAGATCATATATTATCATCAACACAATCACAACCATCATCATCATCATCAACACAATCACAACCAATCATTTCTACTGAATTGATGGATTATACCTAAAACTTACAATTTGAAGAAATGAGCGCCAAAACATCCGACCTTCTCCAGCAAGACTGAATCCAAAAATCCGAAATCGACAACGTCTCCAGATCATCACGAACCCTAGGCAGCCACGCCCGCACGAATTCGACATCCGTCAGGTACAATTCGTCGGAATCCTCTTCAGCCAAGTCGTCGAACGACATCCCGCTGAGCGCCTTATCGACCCCGATCGATACGGACCTGACATTTCGAGAATCTTCGACCAGGTTCTTGAAGATCGTCTTGAACGGCGTGACGGCGATCGAACGCGATTTGGAGTACCGTGGCAGAGTGCAGACGAGGTTCACGGCGCGGACTTCCCTCCAAAGGGAGTTGAGTCTCTTGGACGCGACGCGGGATCGAGCTAGGTCTTCGGAATCGTTGAGTCGGTTCAGGATTTTCACCACGAGCTCTGGAGGTAAATCGTCCATGGGGGTAAAAATGCAGGGAAGAGGAAAGAGACGATGCGAGACGAGAGGTATTTATAGTTAAGACAAGTCACGTGTGGGTAAGAGCTCGCACGTGTGGAATATTAAAAGTCCATAATACCCTTTAGGAACTTTGAAAATAACACAAATGCCCACAGTTTTTGTTCTGAACGGAGGAGTAAAACCCTTTATTGAGTTGTGAAGCGGCTGTCGGAAAATCGAAAAATGGGGAGGAGGATTTTGAACGATGCGTTGAGGACGATTGTGAATGCGGAGAGGCGAGGGAAAGCTTCGGTGGAGCTTAAACCTATCTCCACCGTCATGTCTTCCTTCCTCCGAATCATGAAGGAAAAAGGTTTAACTTTCATCCCAAGTTCGTCTATTTATCGAAACAAGATGACTTTTTTTTCATTTGATCCATCCATTGATGACACTTTGGTGTGAAGGATCTGTTAACTGTGAAGAAGATTGAAACTTGTAATGAAATTTGATGTTTTTATTTTTTTTATTTTTGCTTCTGAGAACTAACTTTTTTTTATGCTAATGGTGATCTTGATTGCTTTTGATGTGCTTTTGTTTATACCTTTATATCTTATTTCGGGGTTTCATAATGTGGTTGGTGATATATTCTTATTATAGATGGATTGTTTATGGTTCACATCTCTAGATAAGATAGGGGTTTCAAGTGGTTGTAAGTATGTCTATATCTTTGATAGTTGTGTGTTGAAATCTGTCTTTCTCTAAAATGGTATGTTAATTTGTAGGTTATATCAAGAACTTTCAAGTCTATGATCCACATAGAGTTGGTAGGATAACCGTTGATCTGCAAGGGAGGGTTAATGACTGCAAAGCTCTTACCTATAGGCAAGACGTCAAGGCAAAAGAGATTGAGGCATACACTGAACGCACACTTCCAACACGTCAGGTTTGTCTTGAGTTTATTCTCTCTCCGTATCCAGATATGCCCCTCTGATTAACCTTGTTGGATTTGTTCCATGCAGTGGGGTTATGTAGTAGTCACAACTCCGGATGGGATTTTGGACCATGAAGAAGCTATTAAACGCAATGTTGGTGGTCAGGTTCTTGGTTTCTTTTACTGAAGAGCCTAATCTAACACATGGCAAGAGAGGCATGCTCGAAATTTCGATCCTTAGAACATGTTATTCATGTGGTTCTTTGTTTTGGTATCTTGCATTGTCTTTGAACAAATGGGCAATTAAAGTACACATTTGCTTGTTAAAATTCAAAGATCTTACTTATGAAGCATTTCAAACATATTGTTGTCTGATGAAGTTCATCCGTTGGTTTTACAAACGTTTGTTTAGTAGCTGTGTTTGCTAAACTGTTTCATCTATTATGAATGTGATATGTCATCTCTGTTCGTTCTAGAAATAGAAAATATAATCTACAGTACACTAATCAAGATTACTTATCAGTTTGTTCAACATATACTCAATTCTCATAACTATCAGCTATATATGAAACTACACAACAACTTGATAAGAAATTCAAGTATATATGTTTTGTACATAACAAATGAAGTAATCTCATAGCAGGGAAATAATCCTCAGGATACTCTCAAGTTCAGTCTTCAAGCAAAAAATCAAACAAAAGAATAAGAGTTGACAAAACAGTGAATATGATATATAATAACAAACGGGTAGATGAGTAAAAGTTCAGCGACGCAGAGCCCCGAGCTTGGAAAATATGTCGTCGTAATCTGGGAGCTTGGGATGAACATGGCTAGCTTTCTGCTTCGCTGGAGTTACTTGTTCTGGTGATGTCACGGTTTCTGGAATAGAACTTGAAGATGAAGCTGGCCTTTCTTTATCAGCCTGTGGTTTGGCCTTATAAGCTAGCTTTGGAGGAGATTCTTGATCGTGAGAAACTTTAACAGTTTTTGGAAGAGAGCTCGAAGAAGCTGACTCTTGTTTCTTAGCCAGTGGCTTGGCCTCAGATATTAGCTTTGGGATAGAGTCCTGATCATGAGAGACTTTCTCAGTTTTTGCAGTGAACAGGGATGATTTTCTCTCTTGCCCCTTTGTTCTTCTTGAGATGGATATAGACGGCTTGGTTTGAATGCTTGAACCACCTCTGCGGAGCTCTCTCTCATCATCTTCATCGTCACTGGACACTGAGTGGAAATATGAGGTAACAGCAGGGGTGGTCTTGTTGGTCCTCTTCTCTTGACTTCTAACAGAAGCTCGAGTCGGGATACCTTCCTTCGAGTCATCATGGGTGGTGACACGCGAAGGAGGATGAGTCAGCCGTGTGCTTAGCTCAGTTCTTTTATCTTGATTTCTGATAGAAACTCTCTTTCGAAGTTCCATCTCTGTTTCATCATCACTTGAAGATGAATATGAAGGAGGTATAGAGCTTGGTCTTTTGTCCGGGTTACTTGCTTTCTGAGTGTAAAGATCTTTTCTGGACGAAACTGTTTGTAAAGGCGGATCAACCTCTGTTTGGACATGCTCATTTACAGACTCAGACAATGTCTTTTCTCTTGGCGGGCTAATTCCATAAGGTGGGAGTGTCTTTTCATTACTGAGTTCATCAGTCAGAGCTCCAACGCTCAGACCTTTAGGAGTTTCTGCGTCGGAGTCTTCATGTGGCATGGAATCATCTTCTTGGTCTTCTGTGTCCGAGGGGAAAAAGTAGCGTCCTAAGTCGTCAGGAACTTCAGCTATTGGTGACTTGTGAGATGTCACCTTTGGCTTTTCTTCTACACTTCCAGAAAGTATTCCTTTATCGTCTTCCTCACTTTCAGAATCTCGGTCATAATCGTCAAACTTTGCAGACGGCTCGGGATCATGCAGAGAAGCTGGAGGACTTGTAGGACAATCATCAAATAACGGAGAACTTGGCTTCTTCTTTTCAAGAACCTGCGAGGTTGATGAGCTAGGTTGTCCCAGAGACTTGTCTCCTTTGAAACTCCATGAATGTGTCTCTGATGGCATATTGCTGTTGCTTCCAAGTAATGAAAATCCTAACCCATGTTCTTGTTCATCACCATAAGTATCTTCTGTGTCGAATTGAGGTTTATCAAAGAACGAGCTATGATCATCAAAAGCCGGAGCAACATCATGACCGTGACTCTGTCTCTCTGTATCTTCAACACTGCTCGGAAATCGGTTATCCTCAAAGATGCTCGGTGCATTGATATGATCTGAGGAAGTGACGTTATCATCATCAGAAAAATAGCTTGTGTGTGATCGTGAAGAAGCCAAGCTTGGCTGTTTCTTGAGTTGCACATCTTCTGAATCACCTTTACTTGGCTGCTCCATCTCCAATGAGCTATCTCGAGAATGACCTCTCTTCCATGAAGCAGTTTCTGGTTGCTCATCAACGTTCTTCTTAGAAAGCTCTGTCCTAGCAGTAGATTGATCTTCTTCTTGCCTGTAACTGCTTCCTGACATTTCTTCTGTAACAAAACCTCCGCTTTGCACATTTGAGCTGCTACTACCATGTCTATGTGAGGCCTCGTTTCTTAAAGTATCATAAGAGGATGATGTCAGCGACTCTGTGGAACTCTGCATCGTCGTCCTCATCCTTTCTTTGCTTGAAAGCTCAGCAGCCGCACGAGCAGCAAAACTGGCTCTTTCAGCAGATTCAGCAGCTGCACGAGCAGCAGCCGTAGCATCAGCAAATTCTGTTTCATATGGAGATGAATCCACATAACCTGGATTCGGAGGTCTGTGATCTCTGCCATCAGTTCTATCTCCTGTATTGAAAAAGAAAACGATTTGTTATCATCTAACGCGATCAACACAAACAGAACAAACATCAAACAAAACGCTTTTTAATGAAAAAAACTAACCCGAAGGTCTTGGATCTTGATGATAGTGATCAGTAGATGCAGTGCGGCTTGAAGATCTTCCATCAGTTTCATATAAGTTCTGTGCCACATTAACAGTAGCTGGAGCTTGAAAATTGGGAGGTTGATTGTGTGGGATCCTTGAAGAACCTGAGCTCATTCCACTCACTGACTGAGAGGAACTTGCTCCACTCTGCTCAAAGAAATTGAAAACGCTACTGAGGAAAGAAAGAGGCGGATGAAACCAACACCAAGTAGTTACTAACCGACAATACAGTTTCCTTTGGATCTGGCTGAACCAAAGTTTCTGGTTCCCATGTTACATTATGCTCCGTAGCAATCTCCTTCAACAGTTTGTTCTTCGTTGGGCCATCAGGAGCTTTAACAGACAACTTATCCACCAACTAAGCATCATACATAGAGACAGAAAGAATCATCATCAACAAGAATGGCTCTCTCCTACAAACATCAGAGAGAAGAATACAATATTACAAGCAACTAAACAACTTACCAAGCGGCTCACACCAGAGTCTGGTTGCAACCCAACAGCAGCAGAAACAAAATCTTTTCCATACTTTGCAGAGAAATGCTTAACGACATCAGCTAGCTCGGCGACATCTGTTAACCTTTTGGAAGCGTATAGGACACTCGCAACAGCTTCCTTAAGATCATTAGGGCATGTCCTGAAGACCAAACAAACAATGATCAACAACACATTACAGATTAAAAAAAAAGTGTAAATAAAACTTTGGGATATTTGTGCTTTACTTTTGCGAGTCAATGACACCCAAACGAGCAACGATAAGTTCACAGTAGATACCAACGAGCTCATAAGCAGCCACTGTCTTCTCTTCTCTCACTACATGCTCCACCTTTGAGAAAATAATCATTAACAAGCATAAGCACTCTACAATGATGGATTCATGAAAGATCCGATTTTGATTGCTTTACCCGGATTAGAGCGGTCTGGGTCTGACCGGATTCGAGCAACTGAGCCAGCTCTCTCCTCAACTGCTTGATCTGCGTATCCTTCTTGTTCTTCAGTATTTTCAGCCGCGAAGCCGCCATTTGTAATGTGGTTTTGCTTCATTACAACAAAAAAAAAACAGGAAACGTTACAAAACATAAAAATTGCAATCGCTTAGAGACGCAGAAGAAAAAAAAAGTATTTACCATTTCGCAGGCTTAAAGCTTCGATGAAGCACCTTCTTCATGGAGACAAGAGACAACGAAAACTAAAAAAAAAAGTTAGGCCTTTAAGGTCTGGGAGTCTCTGATCAGGCAACTGAATGGGGGGGGAGATTTGGGGTTTTATTTGAAGATCAAATGGGTCAAGTATCTTCACGGGAACCGTAACCAGAGGAAAAAGTATCAAACTTTCGAGACGATGGAGAAGAAGATGAAAGAGATGAATAAGAGGATAAAGGTGTAACAACTTGTCCTGCGGAACCACCCGTCAGTAGACCCAAGCTCACAGCGCTGCAGCGCACCGACCCCAACCCCTCCATTATGAGTTCTCATTAACTCCATAATTAGCTTGTTGGTGAGGTTCGAACCCCGACCTCACCCTTTAACAGCATTCACAAGACAAGCTATCACCAATTGATCTGCAGGTCAATTGGTGACAGCTTGTCTTGTGGAATGCTGTTAAAGGGTGAGGTCGGGGGTTCGAACCTCACCAACAACCTAATTATGGAGTTAGTGAGAACTCATAATGGAGGGGTTGGGGTCGGTGCGCTGCAGTGCTGTGAGCCTGAGATCTATGGGTAGGTGTTTCACAGGACGGGTTGTCGCAAAAGGTGAATTGACTTTTCTACAAATGCGTATATAGTGCTCAGCTCAAGATCGATGACAATGATGATGATGACGCGTTATAAAAACGTTCTTGAATTTTTTGCCACCTAATAACTCCAATAACTAAAATACAGTAAATCGCAACTTTGTAAACTTATTGTATTAGTATTTTTAATGTTATAAATGGCATTATCAACACTTTAGGAAGGATATATCTAAGTTATAGTTTAGCAGATCTTAAACTACATTATTACAATAACTATAGATTTTCCATATGTTTTAATTAAATTTAGATTTTTTTAAAAATTGCATTTGAGTATATATATTTATGATGTAAATGTAATGTTGTAGTATCTTTGGTGACTACAATTTTGAAATTAGTAAAAAAATTTTTTTTATCTTTTCTTTTCAATAGCAGAAAATACATATAAACTGGTAATTAAGTTAAAATAATATTAGTTAAAATCAAGTTATTCTCTATATCTTGTATATTTAAATTTTGATCAATTATGGTTAAATTAACGTATAAATCAAGTTTTGTTTTAATGTTAAATCAACCAATATGCATTTTGAAAAATTAACTATTGATTATTTATTTTTTGGCTATAAGAACTATATGAAAAGGCATTGGCGAAATGAAGAGCAACTAAAATTTAAGAGTGATTACATTAATAGAATCTTAGTCAAATACTTTTGTTTCCATGTAACAAAAAAAATTAAAATAAAATTTCAAAATATAATAATGTTCTCTAAGACCTATTTGTATATTTTCAATATTAGAATCCAAATAATTTATTTGATTTTTAGAAAATTTGACAATTTATTCTCGGTCAAGTTAATCAAGAATATTATTAATGTGTTAGACATAAAATATGATTTCTGAGTTCAAAGATATCCACGTATTCATCGAGTCTCTTGCTCATTTTCACAAATAGAACTTTTTCAAATAAATTTTCACTTCAACTTAGTTGGAACTAAAATCAGTCTCTTTAACAAAGAGATTCTCCATGAGATCGTTAATCGTGACTTAGTCTTGGCTTCATCAAGGTTAGCTTTATTTCCTTTCATTCATAACCATTTACAGAAACAATCATGTAGAAAATGTACAAAACTAGAACAGTTTAGTCAGTGCCGATCCGGACTCTTGCTGAGCCTAAAACGGAAAAAATATGTGCCCTTATATGTAACTAACTTTGAAAGCTTCAACTAGATGGTGCTGGATGACTTGGTGACTGACTGCAATGGTCACTTTGTTCATCAAAGTGTTATCAGAAGGTAGGAAACTCTAGACATTGTGCTATGCAGGAAGATTTTCTCAGATATTTATATATATCATAAATAAAAACAAAAACAAACTTTTAAATAAAAAAATGGAGTAAAACCCTTTAAAGAAATTAGACTCAATCATATATATGAACACACACATAGACACACAAAAAGATTTGCATAAATGATCAAACATCTCTTAAGATATTTTGCTTACTATATTTCTCTCTCACCACTTCCTTCTAATGATGATCTCTCTGGCTCACGAGCAAGCTCAGCAGCTAAGCACTGTTGCAGCTCAGACACGATCTGGTTCATTGCTGGTCTGTTAAACCCTCTTTCTCTGACGCAAGACATTGCCACCTCCACAAATTTCCATGCTGAGTCCGATGAGTAGTCTCCCTGAAGCAGCGGGTCCACGATGCCGCCAAGCTCTCCAGTCTCCAAGAAAGGCTCGACGAAATGGATGATGCTGACTTTTTCTCCCTCTTTTGTTCTCACGATGGCTCGCTGGCCGGTGATGAGTTCAAGAAGCACGATCCCGAAACTGTACACATCGCTCTTCTCGTTCAACATGAAGGTTCTGTAGTATCTGTTACCATGCATGCACACGTGAAATGTGTTTAACTTGTATCTAATTAACTTTGTTACTATTATTCTTGCTAAACTTGAATTAGCCACCTTAGATTCACTAAACCGAGCCTGATCATCTGATCTGAATTGGCTAAGCTAAACCGGTGATGTTTAACGAAACTTACTCAGGATCAATGTAGCCGGGAGTGCCCATGACAGCAGTCTCTACGTGGGTGAGATCGTCATCAGGGAAGACTTTAGAAACGCCAAAATCAGCAATCTTGGCTTCCAAGTTATCGTTCAACAGAATGTTTGCTGTTTTAACGTCTCTGTGTATTATTGGTGGTCTGCATCCATGGTGCAAATACTCCAACCCTGCCAAGTGGGAAAAAAATTAAACACAAGTTTCACACCTGAACCAGACTAAACCGGGTTTGAAATCTTGGTTTTGACTAACCTTGTGCAGAGTCTATGGCTATATGTAGTCTATTTTCCCAGCTAAGATACTCTGCCTTCTCACTTGAAAGATACTCCTGCAAGTTTCCATTGGCCATGTACTCATATATGAGAGCTGTACTACGTTCATCGTCGCAGTATCCGACAAATGATGCTAAGTTCCGGTGATGGACTGTCAAAAGAAGCTCTGCCTGCAAAACATTTTACACTTCAGAACACTATCCAGTAATTTTAATTTTTTTTGTGTTCTTAAAATTACCTCGACTTGGAACTCTTTGGAAGCTCGTGTTGATGATGAAGATGATGATGTTCCATTAGGTATCGTAGATAAAGAATCTTTAATCATCTTTACAGCTATTTTAGTCCCATCTTCTAGGGAACCGAGGTACACAATACCAAACCCTCCTTTACCGATTACTTTATTGAAGTTGTTTGTAATGCTAGAGACTTCATCATATGTGAATCTTCTCTTTCCCGAAGGCAGCAGGAATGGTCCTGGTCCTGCATTGTCTCCGAACCTTCTCTTTCCTGAAGGTGGGATTGGTCCTGGTCCCTCACTGCTGGCTCCTGAAACTAAATATTCGATTTTTTTCCTTTCAGCAAGTAGATACTTCAATTTATAACCGTGAAATACAAACTCCAAACTCCTCACCTCTTTTTCTTTGCCTTAGTATGATCCATATAATAACCAGTACCACAAGGAGAACGATCACTGATGTGGCTACAGCTATTGGCACGACCATGTTGTTCTTCTTCTTTTCTTGACATGAGCTTGAGTTACAAAGGTTTTTATCATCCACACTGGAGACAAAAACACAGCAGAATCAATAACATTCGGAGTGAGAAAGTACTTGAGGTGAATAACGTTTCTTTAAAATGTTATAAAACATTACCTAAGTGCAAGTAAGCCATTGTTAAATTTTTCCATAAGAGATTTTGGGATAAACCCAGTGAAGTTATTTCCTTTCAAGTTCCTTGCAACAAAAGTAACATGTAAATAGACAAATTCATATAGATCAAGGTTATATATATGTCTGGTCACTTACAGTGTTTTCAAATGTTTTAGAGCAGCCAAAAACTCAGGCACATTCTGTTGTAGGTCATTGTTTGATAAATCCCTGGTAACAATGCATACTTCTCTTAACAGTTAATCTGAATAAAGTAGTGGAAAATGTGTATGTATGGCTTGTATTTGTATACTTACAATGACTCAAGAAGAGAGAGATTTCTAAATGCCATTACTATTGGTCCTTGTAACTCGCTTGAACTAAGGTTCAGGGACGTGATATGATTAGTGCTGTTGTTGTAGCTGCATCCAATACCTTCCCAAGGGTATAGTCTTGGAGAGCAAGGATCACCACTCCAAACCTTTTTCACTTTATATGTTAATCTTATGTTTTCCATCGCTTGAACTGCAAGTAACAAGAGAAACTGTGAAAACCCATCGCTTACAATCTTACAGATTCGAAGTATAGATATATGCAAACACACCTTCTTCTATTGCAGTGGAGAATTCATCAAGAGATTGCACTGTAAAGATCTCAATGGCATTGAGCATTGGTGGAAGTGTTGAATCTTCTGTCTTTTTAAGAGAAATCAAGTGGTCACTAGTGAAAGATCTTGAAGCAGACAGAGTCGTCGAATACTCAAATGGAGAAATAAAAGTTTCTTCTGTAAAAGGAGAACCGTTCCACCATATCTCCATCTTCCTACTCTCCTTCTTCTCTAGCTTTTCGAGTTCCGCAAAGTAAAGATACGCATAGAACCTAGCATTTGGATCATCTGATGTCCATGACAGTTCCATTGGTTCTTCTTCGCTTTTAGGTGAAGCAGCTGTCTTGATAACTTCATCAGGTGGGCTATAACCACTCTGAAAAACATCAATGTACCCAGTGGTTTTAATTGAACTCCAATAGACAGGACTGTAGGGAGACCAAATACGATCATACACATCGTTTTGGTAGCGTCCTGTTCCGTTCAAGTATCCTATGTCCCATCTTTGGTAGAGCACCAATGAGACGTTTCTTCCATATTCAGTATTGTAGATTGAGCTGTTCACTGGCCTAAGCTCCAAGCCCGAGATAAAAGGAGTTCCTTTACCTTTATTCACAAGGCAAACGTATATCATCTCTGACTCTGAATAAGTCAGGATCTCTTTAAAGACTTGCTCAGAAGCGTTCTTGAACTTAACTGTTGACCAGAAGTTCACGTTCAGGTAAAGATCGAACTCAGGAAAGGCCTTTTCGTTGACACCACCGTCGTAGTTTCCGTACATGAAGGAAGCTCTGATGAGGTAGAGATTTTCTTTTGCATCTGAAGGTTTTAAGGAGTAACAGTTTCTGTTTCCTTGAGGGAAAGCTTTCAAATCAGCAAGAACGTAGGGTAAGGTAGGGTTTGCCGGGTAATTGTATTCTTCAGAGACGTTGAAGTTTACGCCGGTGGTGATGAAATCATTGTCGGAGGTGTAGCTGATACCAGTTACAATGTCTCTCTCGATACCGTTAAGAGGTGCCCCACAATCGATGCTGATGTAACCTGAATCAGAGGAGAAGATAGAGAGGTTACTTCCAACGCAAGAAATGTTGTTTATATCACAACTTTCAAATATCTTCAAAAACAATGCGTGATTACTTGCGATACAAAATATTGTACATGGCTCAGTTTCAAGACATAAGACAGAGAGGAGAGGAGAGAACCTGTGTAGCTTTGGCCGTGAACTAAAGTGGCGGTGGCAAGGGCACAAAGAAGGCAGAGAAAGAGAGAGCGATTAACTCTCATCTTCTTTCTCTTTTTGTTTTCTTTCTCAAAATCTTCAGCGTATCATCATCATGGAAAATAATTCAGACAACGTGCGAAGTTGCCATTAAGATACAGAAACACCAAGAAGTAAAAGGTCTACTCCTTTAAGCCATTACTTTATTAGGTAGGACCAATACAACTTGTAGATTTTTTCTTTCACATTTACCAGGTTGTTTCGCTTGGCGGTGACTTGTATATGAAGACAACACATGAACTTCGGACATAATGATGGATTCAGACACTATGTTAAAATAGTCCTGATACGATTATAAAAATAAGTTTTATTTTCAAGTGGATGAATATAGATTTTCCTTTCATAACTAAAAGCTTTATAGGTGTATAATTTATAGACTGAAATGCTGAATGTTCTAAGAATAGTAAACGAGTAGGGCCGCTCAACACCATCGTGACATTCACTTCTTTTGACATATGCGACTTCAAATTCAAATGATAATAATCTAGAAGCTCCATGCAACCATAATATCAATCACAAGACTACATAAGAAATCCAAAATAACACATGAGATGTAAAAAATAAAATAAATACTCAGTGCAAGAAATTAAATCAAAACTATATAATCGCATACATTATAGAAACTGGGAGTTATGAGTCCTTAAGTAGAAGGGCTCATGTTTTGGTTTAAAGTGGCAGAGACTTTAGATCCTTCTTTTCTCTGAAGGGCAACTTTTGTTCCAAGGCCATCCTTTGTGTCCGCTTTACTCCGAGCAAGATTCACCTCCACCCTGGGGGCCTTTCCTGGCGCCAGAGGTTTAAAAATATTGCCTGCGTAAGATTATTCATATGTTAGTTATCCGGCTCAACATGAATGAAACAACCAGAGCTCAATAATTTACCTATCCTACTGAAGAAAATGCCGTAATCCATTCCATTGTGCACTGTTGGTATCACCTTCGAGTAAGGGCATTTGGTAGAGAAGCCGACCTTTGTGCCATTAGATTGTTTGATTGCCTTGCTTAGTCTGTCAACGCAATGCTGGAATTGCTTATGGCAGTTGACGTAAGTCATACCTGAAGAAAATAACCATATTAGAAAAAGGCTTCTCTTACAACTTTAAGTAAACAAGAAGAAGGTTCCGTATGATGATATGATCATGTAACACATTATGACGACCAAAACAACCTTTTAAATCAACACAATTGTCATGGGTCATGCAACAAGCATCAAGACCATCGCAAGGTTTCTCTCCAGGGCATCCAAAGTATCCTATCCCGCAATACTTCCCGTAGCGAATGCCGACAACTGATGAAAACAGTGTTTCTCATGTAAGAATTATACAGAAGTGATTCTCCAAACTCAAAGGGAAATGCTGAAGAAGAAAACACAATCTTACTGTTGCAGTTCTGTGCAATGCAGGTTTTGCTGCATTTCTCCTATTAGATTTTGATTAAAACCCATCAGAAAAGAGCTGACAAAACGCAACAAACATGAACAACGAACCAGTAATTAATTATAACCTTGCTGTGAACGAATGTGAAGAGGAGGAAGGCGGCTAAGCCGAAAGCAACACGTGACAAAGCACCACCGTGAATCATCATCTTTCTATCTGCAAATGAAGTTTTGCTTGTGTTTTTTTTTTCCCAAGATTGTGACCCAAAGATTGAGAGCCTCCTTTGGAACTTGGAAGATCTCAATGGTCATCCTGTTTTCTCGATATCTTCCTCTCTTAGGTAGT
>NC_079512.1:35132901-35144264 GCF_000801105.2 Raphanus sativus
AGTACTACCTCCACGACTTGCCTTCCTCTTACAACCTCGTCCTCAAGGAGGTTCTGGGCCGAGGCAGATTCTTCAAGTCGATCCTCTGCAAGCACGACGAAGGTTTGGTGCTCGTCAAGGTCTATTTCAAGCGCGGCGACTCGATCGATCTCAGGGAGTACGAGCGGCGTCTCGTCAAGATAAAGGATGTGTTTTTGTCTCTCGAGCATCCTCACGTCTGGCCTTTCCAGGTTCGTTTGAGATGGCTCTGTCTTGGGTTCGTTTTGGTTTTCGAAAAAGGTGATAGCTTTGATGCAAATTGGTTGATTTGATTGTTTGTTTTGTAGTTTTGGCAAGAGACTGATAAAGCGGCTTATCTAGTGAGGCAGTACTTCTTTAGTAACCTGCATGATCGGTTGAGTACTCGGCCTTTCCTCAGTCTTGTGGAGAAGAAATGGTTGGCGTTTCAGGTCTTCTTCTCTCTTCTTGCATCACTCTCTCTCTTTTTTGTTGAAGCATTCTTTTTACGGAACTTTGTTTTTTTTTCTTGTTTCTGCAGTTGCTTCTTGCTGTGAAGCAGTGCCATGAGAAGGGTATATGTCATGGTAAGCTTTTGATAGTCTTGAGAGCATATGAGTCTCATGATCGTTAAGTAAATTGTGATTATTTGAATTGTTTTTAGGTGATATCAAGTGCGAGAACGTTTTGGTCACTTCCTGGAACTGGCTTTACCTTGCTGATTTTGCGTCCTTCAAACCCACGTACATTCCTTATGATGATCCTTCGGACTTTTCCTTTTTCTACGACACAAGGGGACAAAGACTTTGTTATCTGGCTCCCGAGGTACTATAGAACCATTATCAATTTTTTCTTTTCCTTTTATTTGTCGTATTGTTCTATTTCACCTCTGCTGAGAATATTATTATTCTGTACCGCTCTTTCAATAAGCCCTTTGTCCATGGTACACTAACTACAGTTGATTTTTTTTCTTCTGTATAACTACTAATAAGTGGTGGCAAAACCGTCAACAACAAACCACCCTTTCTTGTTGGTCAGGTTTCTATGGTTTTTCATGTTTAAACAGATTGTTTCTTAATTACAGAGATTCTATGAGCATGGAGGTGAGACCAAAGTTGCACAAGATGCTCCATTAAAGCCATCCATGGATATATTTGCCGTGGGGTGAGATTATATACCATCTTGTTTTACATCACTCTATCTGTTCAAACCTTTTATCAGTATAGCAAGATAAAGACCCTTCTATTGGTTTAGGCACACATACATTTTCAAGGCGGAACAACATGTTCTTACCTTAGCACGTGCATATTTGGGTTGATAACCTATTGTAATAGTTTCATATCAATGCTTCAGGTGTGTGATAGCAGAGCTTTTTCTTGAGGGTCAGCCACTCTTTGAACTGGCTCAGCTTCTCGCTTATCGCAGAGGACAACATGATCCTAGCCAACACCTTGAAAAGGTATTTCCTAATGCATCTTTTTTTTTCATTACCTCTGTATAGGAATCAATCTCTTTCCCTTTCCTCTCCATTTTCTTTCTTGCGACCTTTCACGTTGATCTTTTAGATATATAAATAGTTCTTTTCACCTTCTTTCTGAGTGATGCATGGACTTGAGACTTCAGTGGTTCTGAGTTGGATTTTTTTGGGGCTGATTTTATTTCGACTCATATTTGTTGGTCTTTCTCTTTTTATTGGATTCAGATTCCTGATCCAGGAATTCGCAAGATGATTCTTCATATGATTCAGT
The DNA here is from genome assembly GCF_000801105.2 of Raphanus sativus. Classification (NCBI taxonomy): domain Eukaryota; kingdom Viridiplantae; phylum Streptophyta; class Magnoliopsida; order Brassicales; family Brassicaceae; genus Raphanus; species Raphanus sativus. Next base: position 35,134,647 of record NC_079512.1, read on the forward strand.
TAGAACCCGAAGCACGCCTATCAGCTGAAAACTACCTGCAAAATTATGTGGGAGTAATTTTCCCAAACTACTTCTCACCATTTCTGCACACTTTGTACTGCTGTTGGAATCCACTTCCTTCAGATATGAGGGTAACATCATCATTCTCTGCAAAATAAATTTTCACTCTGCATCAACATGCTTTATATCATTTTGCTTTGTTTTTGTTAGGTAGCAACTTGCCAGGGCATATTTCAAGAAATACTTAAGAAGATGATGGAAAATAAGCCAGGTGATGAGATCGGTGTTGATTCTCCTTTACCTTCACATCCAGTGAACACAAGCAAGGTACAAGAAACTTTCGCAAATCAGAAATTGAACACGTCGAAGGACTTGATAAGAGATACTGTAAACTCCAAGGACGAGACCCTTTACTCTATTTCTGATGCACTCAAGAAAAATCGCCACCCTTTCTTGAAAAAGATAACAATGGACGATTTGGGTACACTGATGTCTCTCTATGATAGCCGTTCTGACACTTACGGAACGCCTTTTCTACCGGTGGAGGTTAACATGAGATGTGAGGGAATGGTTCTGATCGCATCTATGCTTTGTTCTTGTATCCGCAATATCAAGTTGCCTCATTTGAGGAGGGAAGCCATACTTCTGTTGAGGTCTTGCTCTCTGTATATTGATGATGAAGATCGCTTACAACGTGTACTTCCGTATGTTGTTTCCCTGCTTTCTGATACAACAGCAATTGTGCGGTGTGCTGCCATGGAAACTCTATGTGACATTCTGCCGCTTGTCCGAGATTTCCCTCCCAGTGATGCGAAGATATTCCCGGAGTATATATTTCCGATGCTCTCCATGCTTCCTGATGATCCAGAAGAGAGTGTGAGGATATGTTATGCCAGCAATATTGCAAAACTTGCTCTTACTGCTTATGGATTCTTGATACATTCTTTCCAGTTGAGCAACGTTGGGGTTCTTAATGAATCAACTTCGCCGCAGATCTCCAGTACACCTGCTAGTGAGTTGCAAAAGGCAAATGGCGACGCACAGCTTGCTCAGCTTAGGAAAACTATTGCTGAAGTTGTTCAGGAGCTTGTTATGGGTCCAAAACAGACTCCGAATGTTAGAAGAGCACTTCTTCAGGACATAGGGGAGCTCTGCTTTTTCTTTGGTCAGAGGCAGAGTAATGACTTTTTACTGCCCATCCTCCCTGCCTTTCTTAACGACAGAGATGAACAGCTAAGATCTGTATTCTTTGAGAAAATTGTCTATGTATGCTTCTTTGTCGGTCAGAGAAGCGTGGAGGAATATCTCTTGCCTTATATTGATCAAGCTTTAAGCGATCAGACAGAGGCTGTCATTGTCAATGCGTTGGATTGCTTATCCATACTATGCAAGAGTAGCTTCTTGCGGAAGAGAGCTCTCCTCCAAATGATAGAGTGTGTTTATCCTTTGCTGTGCTATCCATCTCAATGGGTAAGGAAAGCAGTCGTCACTTTCATCGCTGCCTGCAGTGAATTCTTGGGTGCTGTCGACTCTTTTGCTTTTATTGCCCCAGTAATACGCCCCTTTCTCAGTAGACTTCCTGCATCAATTGCTTCGGAGGAAGGTTTGTTTTCATGCCTAAAGCCCCCAGTCACAAGGGAAGTAGTTTACCATATCTTGGAAACTGCCAGGAAACCAGAAATCGCCGAAAAACAGCGGAAGATATGGTATAGTACTTCACCTCAGTCCAAAGACTGGAAAAATAATGATTTTTTTAGCAAGGATACTGGGAACATGAACTTGTTAGAACAGAAGAAAAGTGTGGAAGGGAAAAAACCGATTATGAATGCATCGCAGCAACAAGAAGTTCAAGGAAAGTACGCAGAAAAAGATGCTAAACTGAGAATCCCTAGAAACCCAAGACTGAATGCTTCTAACACAGTTGAGCATCGTGATCACTTGAATCCGGAGAAGTTACAGTTCTCTGGGTTGATGGCACCATATATGTCTGGTTTGAATAACTTAACTGAACCAGAGGGAATACCTCTCTATTCGTTTAACATGGACAAACGAGTAGCTATGAATCCTCCTGTGGCTTCTGAGTCTTCACTGCAGATGAACTCTCTGGGCATGAGTTCGTTGTCAGTACCATGGATGGATTCCATGAGCAAGTCATTTAACTTGGCTAGTTCGGTTCCAGTGCCTAAACTAGTTTCTGGATCATTCCATGTTGGTACCAACCCTAAACAATTTTACAGAGTGGTACATGAGCCAGAAAGCAGAGAAAATGAGCAAATGTCCTCAGTCATCAGCAAATTTCAAGACCTGGGTGTATCCAGCTCCTCGAAAAGTGCTTCTGTAACATCAGAAGATGCATCTTCAATATCCGATCTCGTAGGAGAACCATCTCCGTCAAGGACATCGGTTCCGGATTCAGGTTGGAAGCCTCGTGGGGTATTAGTTGCTCATCTGCAGGAGCACCGCTCTGCGGTCAACGACATTGCCACTTCAAGCGATCATAGCTTCTTTGTCAGTGCATCAGATGATTCCACGGTGAAGGTGTGGGACTCAAGAAAGCTGGAAAAGGACATCTCGTTTAGGTCAAGGCTAACATATCATCTCGAGGGAAGCAGAGGGATGTGCACAACAATGCTTAGGAACTCAACTCAAGTTGTAGTTGGAGCCTCCGATGGTGTGTTACATATGTTCTCCATAGACCATATCTCAAGAGGCTTGGGGAACGTAGTGGAGAAGTATTCAGGCATTGTTGATATCAAAAAGAAGGATGTTAAAGAAGGCGCCTTAGTTTCTCTTTTGAATTATACCTCTGATAGCTTGTCTGGCCCTATGGTAATGTATAGTACACAAAACTGTGGGATTCACCTTTGGGACACAAGATCAGATATAGATGCATGGACACTGAAAGCAAACCCTGAAGAAGGATATGTGTCTTCTTTGGTTACAAGCCCATGTGGGAATTGGTTTGTGTCTGGGTCTTCAAGGGGAGTACTAACTCTTTGGGATCTGAGATTTCGTGTTCCCGTACATTCATGGCAATACCCTATAATATGCCCCATAGAGAAGATGTGCCTCTGCTTTCTTCCTCCAAGCGTCTCGCTGTCTACCACGATGAGACCTTTTATTTACGTTGCTGCTGGTTTCAATGAAGTTTCACTCTGGAATGCAGATGGTGGTAGCTGTCAACAGGTAATTTTGTTTTTCCATTTTTATTGCTCCTTCAGCTTTGATGTTAGTCTATGAAAGTAACTCAGTTGTGATAATATTAGACCATATCATCATTGAGTTGTATACTTATAAATGAGCTGATTCTGTAGGTATGGAGAGTAGCCAACTATGAAAATGAGACGAATGTTTCCGAGTTTCAATGGAAGCTACCAGGCAGTAAAGCAAATCCCAAGACGAATACTCGCCAGAACAATAGCTCCAAGTATAGAATTGAAGAGTTGAACGAGCCTCCTCCTCGTCTTCCTGGTATCCGCTCCTTGCTTCCTTTGCCCGGAGGCGACTTGTTAACAGGTGGTACCGACTTGAAGATTCGGCGTTGGGATTACTCCAGGTTCTTAAATCTAAAACTTCAAGCAAACGTTTTGTCACACTTGTTGTGGATAAATAAACAAAAACCTGACGCAGTTTCTTGTTTTCTGTGTTGTTTGAACCAAACATAGCCCTGAGAGAAGTTACTGTATCTGTGGTCCGAGTTTGAAGGGAGTTGCAAATGATGATTTCTACGAACTCAAAACCAACTCTGGAGTGCAGTTTGTTCAGGTCTGTTGATTAACTATATAATATTTGATAAAGACGCAACACACTACTAATCGTAACAGTTTAAGGTCGCCACTAAAACTATCGTTAAGCTTTTGACTTAACTTTTATTATGCAATTTGTGCTTGTGTCTTTGGCAGGAGACAATGAGGCGACCTTTGGCGACCAAACTGACGGCAAAGGCAGTACTTGCAGCGGCTGCAACAGACACAGCAGGATGTCACCGTGACTCAGTTCAGTCTCTGGCATCAGTGAAGCTGAACCAGAGACTGTTAATATCAAGCAGCCGAGATGGAGCCATTAAGGTCTGGAAGTAAGAAAAAACCATGATGGTTTCTTTGTTTGTACAGTGTTGTTATAGTGTTTCTTATACTCTTTACCGTTTTCTTTTCCTCATTGTAACATCAGATGCTAAAAAAAAACTTTTTAGCTTTGTATCTTTAGCTTACGTTTTTTCTATTTGTAAAGATTTTTCTTTTGATTGATTTAAACAGAAGATAAATTCAACAGTTACTTTACCATACATGTTACAATCATTTTTCTATGTATTTGGAGTGGAAAGGTAATCATATAATGCTATTTGCTATTAGGTTGTAAATTGCGTTACCGATCACTAAATGAAAAGAACAAATTATCAAAAAGTCGATTTTATTGAGAAAATAGCATTGTCTTACACATTAAACAAGAAAGGTATTAAAACAAAACTTCAAATCGAATGCGTTCATCATCTATTTCTCAGATGAGTTGGGTCCTCTCTTCTTGCCAAATCCAACAACTGCAAACAAGAAATCAAGAAAAAACTTTAAGAATCAATTGGATTAACATGCAAGTTCCAGCGGTTCCATATATGTTATGCTATATATAATGAAAACCAAAAATGGAGGAATCTATAAAACGAAAATGAAATGCACACACAGCTAGTATGAAATGCCAATTGTCTAGAAAATAGACACGAAGTACAATCAGCAGAAGTCTCAAAAAAAAAAAATCATTAATCTTGACTCTCTACATAACTTAATTAACTGTAGATGTGAAACCAAAGCTTAATCTACAACCAAAGCTTAACTTACTTTAGTCCAATCGCCACAAGTATTCAGACACTAAGCCAACTAACTAACTAAAAGAGAAGAGAGGAAAATATTGATTACCGGCGGTGACGAAACGGCGGTTGTGTTGAAGACGTTTGTGGGCACGGCCACGTGGCTTCTTCTTCTTGTCCTGCTTAGCCACTTTAGGCGTCTGTCCTCTCACCTTACCGGCACGAGCCAATGAACCGTGAACCTTACCTAATCATTACACAACAAAACATCAGTAACATAAGAAGAAAAAAGAATTATCAGACAGAACAGGCTCAGAGAGAACTCACCCATAGTTGTTCTGACGACTGAATCGGCGCTACCTCCGGCAAATGTGTGACGACAGCTTTTTGTTAGACTAGGGTTTTCTCTCTTCTATATTTAAGTATGATGAAGACGATCTATACGTATAAGGCCCATTACTGATCACTTAATGGGCCTAACTTAATATTTTTTTTTCAGTTGGAAATTGGAGTCCCCGCCATTATTTGAGTTGGTGTATAACCGCTTTTGTAGTTCAGCCAGCGGCCCATTGACACGCCATATTAGCCCAGTAGGCTTTTATAACATTATCCACGACAGGTGACGTCAGCTTTGTGTACACTGTAATAAGCAAGCAGCTCTGATAAACTCCATCTCTTCCAAAAACCCAACCAAAACCCCAATCTACTTGCAGGCTCTGTAGAAGCTAGTAAGTGAAGAGGAAGAAGGGATGCTAAGGTTTCAATGCTCTATTCACCTTCTTCAGCCTTCTCCTAAGGCGAATTTCAACAGCCACTCGAGTCTTTGCTTCCACAATTTGACGCCGTATCGGGTCAACGGCACGAATTGGGTACCGAAGATCGAGAGGGTACGTGCGGATTGGTCGAGAAGTAGTGTAAAAGTGCGGGTAAATGGTGTGGGTCGAGAACTGGAAGAAGAAGAAGAAGAAGAGTTTGAAGAAGAAGATGAGTTCACGACGAGGGAGAGAGAAAGAAGTTACGGAGGGAAGAAGAAGGAGGAGGATATCAATTACGATAAAGATCCTGAGTTCGCTGATATTCTCGGAGATTGTTTAGATAACCCTGAGAAAGCTCAAAAGAAGGTATCAAAGTTTGCATCTTTCATCTATTTTTGAAGCTTACAGTTTCAAAGGAGGAGCCTTTAATCTTTTTTTTTTATTGTTGTGGTGGAATTGGGTGGTAGATGGAAGAGAGGTTGAGGAAAAAGAGGAACAAAATTCTTCATACCAAGACTGGTTCTGCTACTTCTATGCAGGTCACTTTCAACAAGTGAGTGGCTTGTACATTTGATGTACTGGATCATTACTTGCCATCATGCTAACTCTCTCTCTTGGTTTTGTTCTCTTTGTAAGGTTTGAGTATTCGAATTCATACATGTGGTTGGAGTTTCACAACGCTCCTCTGGATAAAGACATTGCCTTGATCACTGATGTTAGCTTCTTTTTTTTCTAAAACCAAAATCTTATTAGCATTCCTATAGCTGCAATGTTTTGATGGCTTAGAAATCTTGCAGACAATCCGTTCGTGGCATATCCTTGGACGGCTTGGTGGATACAACTCCATGAATATGCAAGTATGTCACTATCTATGTCAGAAACTAAAAGCATTATTTATCTATCCACTTTCTTCTTGTTAAGCTGCTTTCTCTTTTGTCAATAATGGTGCTAGTTATCGCAAGCGCCGGTGGATAAGAGGCCAAACTATGATGCTATCCTTGGAGCTAATATCGAGCCGACCACATTCTATAACATTGGGGATCTTGAGGTTCAAGACAATGTTGCTCGCATATGGTGATAAGTGATAACTCTTACTCCACCCTAAAACAATTTTCTCAAGTCTGAGAGTTTTTTTTTTCTGGCATTTGCTGATTTGTTACTATGATGTGAATGATGTTTTTTCGACAGGCTAGATATTGGGACCTCGGAGCCGTTGATTCTTGATGTTCTGATAAACGCATTGACACAAATCAGCTCAGAGTGAGTTCAGTTCTATCTCTCCTCTCTCTAATAAGTTTAAAACGGTTCTGGAGTGCACATGGATCAAATGTGTGGAAGAGCTAAATGTTGAATGTTTTTTGTTTGTGTCCAGCTATGTTGGGATCAAGAAACTTGTGTTTGGTGGATCTGAGTTTGAGAACTGGAAGGAGAATTTGACGTCCGAGGAGTCTGGTTTCAGAGTCCACAAGATTTAGCATGCTCTTTGACTTTGTTACAAAGACCACTTGATATATAACTTTCTCCTCTTATCATTGCAATAAAAACCTATATATAATGTATGCTTCGTTTATCATTTTATGACAAATTTCAATAACGTTGAATATGATCAGATGTCAATTATGTATTATCTGTGTGAAAACATAAACCATAAACGCTACAAGTCTGGCACTTGCACGCACTTGGAGCAACCAATGAAAACAATTAAGCTGCGGTTAAAACGATGGCAGTATAATAATAGTTTTAATAGTTTTAACTTCATTTGTGAATAGAAGGATGACAAGGTTGGTGGTTCAAACAAAACTTTTAGCTGTTCAGGAATAATCTTTAGCCTACAAACACAGTCTGAAACTCTCAAAACGAGCTTATTTAGAAGAAAGATATTCATTCAATGGCGGAGGATTCTTCAAGCCTGTCTGTTCCTCCTCTTGGGGCCAGACTTGGCGACTCTGAGGCCTTTGCTGATCACGCTGAGCCTAGCAAGCGCTGCCTTCTTCAAATCAGGCCTGTAGTAGTTGTCCACAACCTGAAAAACATTAGACAATAAATCAGTTAATAACTAGTAGGTAGGCAAAGGAAACAAGAAAAGAAGCGGATATGAAATGGCGCACAGAAGAAAGAGTATATCTCAGAAGCCAAGCGTAACAAATGTATTTCATAGAAGAAAGACCCCACAAAGGAGTCCTCTTCTTACGTGTTAGCTTTCTCATCACTGATATAAAATGCAAACCAAATAAACTAAATTTAAATTCCAAGTATGATTATGCTTTATAATTAGCTCAGAAGCCAAGCGTAACAAGTATACTTCATTGAAGAACTTCACGAAGAAGCTCTCCTTATATGTTAGCTTTCTCATCACGGATAAAAAGTTGTAACATAAAGAAAAGCAGGCATAAACAGTAACATTTACAGCTAAAAACATAGCTCAGAAGCCAAGCGTAACAAATATATTTCATAGAAGAGATACCCCACAAAGGAGTTCTCTTCTTACATGTTAGCTTTCTCATCACAGCTCATAAAATCACAACTATAATGAAGCCTAACGAGTAAAATGATATTCTAAGCAAAGAGATCATTAGCTCAGAAGCCAAGCGTAACAAATATATTTCATTGAAGAGATACCCCACAGAGGAGTTCTCTCCTTACGTGTTAGCTTTCTCATCACAGCTCACTAAAACCAAACTACAATGAAACCCTAAAGTATCAATTCATCAGAAAATATAAGAAGAACTGAGTTATACCTGGTTGGCAACAGCTTTGGCCATCCTCGGGAACTCCTTCTTGAGGACAGACTTGTTAACAGAGAGCTTTGGCTTGTTTTGCTTCTTGGTCTTGGTGGTTCCAAGTACCACACCTTGCTCCTTGTCAGCTGGCTGGATGGTCACTGTCTTTTTGTTTGCCAAACCTGAAATCACAAAAAAAAAAGATCCAAACTTTAATAACAAGGACATATACAAACACAAATCCATGAAGACAATTTTAATCACATGAGCATGTTGCAGTATCATCCTGACATACTCATCTAGTTCACGACAGACATAAAAGTAAAGACTTGTGTTTATAAGAAACATTTTATCTCACATCCAGAAGAAAAAAAAACAACAGTTCACACATCATTACCAGAGTGCTTGTAAGAGTTGAGGTTGCAGAGGTTGTTGCTCTCCTTGCTGAACTGAACCTTAGCATTGCCTCTACCGAACTGTTTCACCAAGAAACAGTTGTTTCTCTTCACGATCTCCCACACCAGCTGTCCTGGAACTGTTGTCATTTCGATCTCCTACACCATTAAATAAAATACAAAATTAATATCTATGAAGAACAAAACGAACAAATGGATGTCAAGAGATGTATTGAGCTCACCTAGCAAATTGAATAACTAGACAACGGCGGAATAGAGAGAATGAGACTTGTGCCGGCGTTTAAGTTTATGACGATGAGTTAACATATATACACACTCGCTGCAAAACCCTAGTTTTAATTCTGTTGAATAATTAATATTGATAAATTGTCATTTACTTTTATTTATCAAAGGGCGTTTGGTCTAGTGGTATGATTCTCGCTTTGGGTGCGAGAGGTCCCGAGTTCGATTCTCGGAACGCCCCAACATTTATTTTGTAAGTTTTTAAATTAAATACACTTTTATACTTTATAGTTAAACATATATTAAATCACTAATGTTCATTTCTTTATATTACTATCTATGTTTCCAAACAATATACTTATTTCTTTATACTACTATCAATGTTTCCAAACAATATATTTTATATACTACTATCAATGTTTCCAAACAATACAATAATTAATCTTAGGGGGATGTATTCAACTGAGAGTTTCAGTTGATTTGTATTAAAATGACAAATCCACTGTTATTCAAACATGAATTTTAAAAACTCATTTAAAATCCACTGTTATTAAACTTGACATTTCGTAAAATACTCTGAAATCCAGTGTTATTGAAAATATTTTAAGTTGTAGGATTTTAAAGTTTTGAGGTGATTTTAGGGTGTTTGGGTGGAGTTTCTTAGTTAAAATAAATAAAACTCAAATCCCATTGTTTTAGGTGAT